>NC_056737.1:768620931-768760931 GCF_019279795.1 Protopterus annectens | reverse complement strand
TTTGGACCTCAAAGAGGCATACCTGCATGTCCCTATCAGACAGAATTGCAGAAGATACCTCAGATTCATAGCTGGTTCAATGCATTACCAATTCTCTGCACTGCCCTTTGGCTTATCTACTGCGCCCAGGGTCTTCACAAAGTGCCTGGCACCAGTAATTGCATTTTGCAGACAAAAAGGAATTCAAATATATCCATACTTGGACGACTGCCTTATTCAAGCAGAGAGCAAGGACATTCTTCTAAAGCATCTGGCATTTATAAAAAGGTTGCTAATTTGCCTGGGGTACACAGTAAACGAAAAGAAGTAAAAACTAGTGCCCTCACAAGAGATAATATTCCTGGGTGCCAGCTTAAATACAACGGCCCAGATGGCTTATCTAACGCCAGACAAGCAAGGACAACTGACTCAGTACTTTCAATTGATGGCAACAAAAACCCAACTCCCTGCAAGAAAAATTCTGCAGGCCTTTGGGATTCATGGCATCCTGCATACTACTAATTCCATATGCCAGACTGCATATGAGGAAATTACAATGGTACCTAAAAAGTGTTTGGACTCAACACTGTCACAGTTTGGAAGCAGTAATACCACTAATTCCCTGCCTACAACAGGAATTTCGATGGTGGGCACAGGCATGTCACCTCAACAAGGGACAGCCTTTCACTCTACCCACAGCCAGGCAGACACTAACAACAGATGGTTCGGATTACGCCTGGGGAGCACACATGGCAGGAAAATGTATTCAGGGCAAGTGGGCTGCAGATCAAATGCATCTTTACATCAATCAAAAAGAGATGTTAGCTGTACAAAATGCCCTAACAGCTTTCAAGGACCTTCTGCATCCAGGACAACTTTTATTAAAGACAGACAACACCACAGTTATGTGGTACATAAACAAGCAAGGGGGCACTCATTCTTATCCCCTATGCAGACAAGCCATGACCTTGTGGAACACAGCTCTAACCTGTTAAGTTCATCTGCAAGCACAATTCCTGCCAGGAAAGAAAAATACTCTGGTAGACGACTTAAGCAGAAACATCATGGATCCTCATGAGTGGAAATTAAATCCACAAGTATTCAGCATGATAACGCAAAAATGGGGGTGCCCAGACATAGATCTTTTTGCCTCCCCAATGAATTGCCAACTACAAAAATTCTAAACAAGGACTTATCACACACAAATATGGAAAGTGGATGCTCTCTCGTTCAGCTGGAAAAGCCTAAAAGTTTATGCCTTCCCACCACTGCCTCACCTTTCAAATGTACTCCTAAAAGCCAGACAAGAAAAAACACAGATGATCCTGATTGCCCCAGACTGGCCACGCCAGCACTGGTACCCAATCTTAAAGAACTTAGCTCAAGGCCCACCATGGATTTTACCTCAAACTCCGCATCTTCTGACTCAACAAAACAATCAGATCCTGCACAGTCAGCTCAAAACCTTAAACCTGGCTGCATGGCAGATTCCTTAGTCAAGCAGACAACACCTCTCTCTAAAGTTGTTATGGATGTCATTTTGGAGGCCAGGAGGCATAGCACCAGGAAATCTTATTCAGAAAAGTGGAAGAGATTCTGTGCTTGGAACCAGGCTCAAAGCTTTGACCCTCTTGTCCCAAATATTCCTCAGATATTACAATACTTAACTGAGATGCTGGACAAAGCACTATCCTTTTCATCCATTAAGATCCACGCCTCTGCCATCTAGGCTCATTACAACATAGATCCTCCTATTTTCTCTCACCCATTGCTAAAACAGTACCTCAGAGGGGCTAAAAACATAAGACCACCCCGGAGAGCACCAACACCAACTTGGGACCTCAATTTTGTCTTGGAAAAACTAACTTTACCTCCTTTTGAACCAGCCAATTCAGCAGAATTAAAATATGTATCATGGAAAACTGCTCTGCATCTGGTAATAACCTCAGCACGAAGAGTCTCGGAGTTACAGGCACTAATGGCAGCGGAGCCTTTCATCATTTTTCACCAAGACAGGGTTTCTTTAAGAACAAACCCTTCATTTGCATAAGGTGGTATCCAGTGTGTCTCTTAACCAAACTATTCACTTGCCAACTTTTTATCCAAATCCCCAGAATAAAGGGGAGAGACTTCTGCATTCCTTTGACATACACAGACAGTTATGTTTCTACTTGGACAAAACAAAAGCTTTCAGAAAAATTGAGCAATTGTTTGTAGCATATGCTGCAGGATCACAGGGAAAAGCTATTTCAAAGCAGACTATTTCAACGTGGATAGGACACTGTGTCCGTTTCTGCTACACACAGCATGGGAAACCTGTACCTAGTAACATTAGGCCACATTCCACCAGGGCAACAGCCACTTCAACTGCCTACCTTAGAGGAGTACCTACCAAAGATATCTTGGAAACTGCAACTTGGAGTTCAGTGCACACCTTTACCAAGCATTACCACTTGCCTCTTTATTCTAGATCCAGAGCTGGCTTTGCCACTGCAGTGCTGCAGGGCCTCATAGCCACCCCAAATCCTCTATAGAACCAGCCACCCTAACTCAGCTTTGGGATTCAACCCAAGTGTAATGACTGCAGCAGTGAAACACGATGAACATAGTACAGTTTTGTACCTACCATAAATGTAGATGTTCGAGTGTATTCACTGCTGCAGTCCAGGTTACCCACCCGCCATCCCCTCTTTCTTAGCTGGGACCTATCTATACCTTTCAACCTTATACTACCTATGTGGTGTATTTGCTAGTAACTGAAGGTTTTGTTTTTACCTTTATTGTATGTTTTATTAGCAATTTGTATTGCCTACCTATTTGGGGGCACCTGACATCTGGGGCAAGAAAAACTGAAGAAAATGGCGTCGGCTGCATCTTATATATACCCCTGGCGCACTGACGTCAGGGAAGAAGCGACAGCAACTGACGCCGGACCAAGACTTTGGAACTTTGGCCAACTGCGGGACCGCCTGACAGCAGGATAACCCAAGTGTAATGACTGCAGCAGTGAATACACTCGAACATCTATATTTATGCTAGGTACAAAACTGTACTTTTCTGAGTACTCTCCTTTACTGTTGTGCATGTTTGTCTAAGTGGAGATGCCTTTCCCTGTTTTTTATTTATTTATTTAACATTTGTTGACCAGGAAAGTCTATTTTCCCTAGCCTATTTTCAGCAAAGGCCTGGGGAGAAATGCGCCAGACGCATTTCTTTGGAATGTGGGAGGAAACCCATGGGAATGCAGGGAGGACATGCAGGCTCCACACAGAAAGCACCCCAGCCATGAACTGAACAGTAGAACCTCTTGCTATGAGGCAACATTGTTAACAGCTGCACCACTGCACCACCCATTGATTAAATATACGAGACCAGCATTTGTTTAAGGGATCTCTCCTCTCTTCCTTATGCTCTCCTGATACGAAATGTTGCATAATGCTCTTCCATTTAGCCATGTACCTCTCCAGCTGCAAGTTAAGATTCAGCTTCAACTGTGCCACTTGTAGATAACTGCAGAAATCTAGTAAGCCCAATTTACCCAATTCTTTTAATAAAAAATTTGCCTATCTAAGGTTACACTTGGTTTTGTTTTAGCCAAAAGCTAAAATTGGTAGGGAGACAGTTCTGTTTTCTAAGGAATGTACCTGGGATTTCTTCCCAAAAGGCTTGAAATCTGGAGAGATTCAGTAGTAGTACAACATAATTTACGACTTGGATCTTTTGATCTAAGTCCAGCAGCAAAAATCCCCCACCTCATAACTTCTGCTTTCATTTTACCCCTAAACAAGTCTTAGTAAGCATCTGCTCCAGAGTCTCAGAAATCTGGATTTCCAGGTATTTATTTATAGGAGTTGCTGGGCCATAGGGTAGGATATCTGAGTTTCATAACTAGAGGAGCATGTTTTCTGAGGGTTGTCTGTCTTGTCTAAATTGACTTTATATCCCAAAAAAGCTCCAAACACCTGAAAAATAATAAACAGGCTGTCTAAGCTGATGGTCTATGAATAGCTAGGGTTCAAACAGGTTTCAAGTCTGCCTGGATGACAGCTCCCTCCTGTTGTCACTGTCAAGATAATGAATGGACTGAAGATGGCATAATAAGAATATAGCCTCCCAATCATAGCCAGGTTTCTAAGAAAAATCCAGTTTCCCACTAAACAACAGCTAACAGTATCTGTAGATTATCTCCCTGGCCACCAAAACGGAAAATCACTGTAATGTCTTTCAGTAGACAAAATGGCTTCCAGTTCAGCAATGATGCACTCTATTTCTAGCCTGCCTCACCTGTAAACTCTGAAACCAACAGAATGTCTCCTCTTTACTTGCAGGATAACTAAAAGATACACTACCAATAACACAAGATCACAGTCCCACAAATCCCTTATTACTTGCCCTAGAAATAGACTTCACAATACTAACCATAGTTTCTCAACACTAGCCCCCCCACATGTCAGACTTCCTCCCATTAAAGATATACTCACTCCCTTACCACAAAGCCTTCTGCAACCAACTTAAAAACATTTGAATGGTGGGGCCTTCTGCAATTGTCTCACAGTTGAAATACTGACAGTTGTTTTTATATTTTTTTAGTTATAATTGTATATTTAGTTATAGTGTTGATAGCTTGTATTGAAATTATTCGTAACTGTTCAGCATTATGAATGCATCCATTTGAAAATGTCAGCTTTATTTTCTGTATGTTGTATTCTTTTGGACTGAACCCGTAAATGGTCCACGGGGATCAGTATTCTACTCTGGTTAACAAATAAAAATTAATTAATTAGTTAGATTGCCATCTTTTGGGGAAAATATATCTTAATCCAAGCAGGGACTTTTTGCATAGATTTCAGAAATTTAAATTACCCTACTTTTTGAAGTATTAATTTTAAATTGCTTATTTTACAGATTGCATTGCCAGCTTTTTAACATCGCTGTTATTGCTTTAATTTGCTCTTCTGCTGTTTTTGTGTTTATTATTTTACAGTGATTGGCTCAGAAACCACAAATAATGTTTATGGCTTACTTTTTCTTTTTAATTAATTATACTTTAAGAATTTGTCGGTAAGGTTACAGTTCAGAGATGAGTTGGTTTGCTTTGCAGCTGCTTACAACCACTGACATGCCATTCATAAACTGGTATCTTGCAGATTAGATGACTTCTAAAGTGTGTTAGACAGATTTTATTCTTAATATAGTAGATGCACACTTGATATATTTCAAGGCATATTATTTTAGGATTCTTTTTCTTTAACTACTGAGTCAAACAAATGTTAAGAATGTTTGTCAGTTTAGTTATATTACAGCTGTTTACTGCTCAGATTCTGGAGTCATACAGAATAGTTTACCGAACATTAATTTAATTTAGATTTGTACACTTTTGGGATTTATTTTCTAATCTATAGTTATTGTACAACATTTGGGAAAGTAAGGCATATTAATCAAGCCTTTCATTGTCTGGGAAAAAGTTAAGGTGATGGAACAGATTTACTGGTCATTTGCATTCCTGATATTTGAACAGAATTAACCATGATTGCTTCATTAGAAAGAGATTGTGCATTTTTTCTCACTGTCCCTGAGAAAGGAGTTTTAGTGTAAATTAATTAACAAGTATATATATGTTTTACCTTAGTTACTGTTTAATTGTCTCTTGCTTAGTAGGTCACTGTTAAGATGTATGCAGAAATGTCTAGCCAAGTTAAATACATATATATTTGTATGTATGATTTCCATTCAAACAGTCAAACTTTCAAGCATTTGAGTGCTTAAATTATTGGCTGCAGAACTCACTTTTTAAATGTTGCAGCTGTTTAAGTGCACAGATTGCAGAACAGTGGGGATCAGGAAATTTTTCCTTCTTCTACTGTGGTGTGACCTCTGAGTTGGTATATGTAATTAGCAGGGGGTGTGCAAAAATACATTTTTGTTTTGCTTCAGATCTTTGCGATTCAAGTTATTGTTTTATTTGAATCTTTGTTATTCAGTTATACTGTATGTCATAGCATTCAAACATACATAAAAACAAAAAAAAAGGAAAGAAAAAAATGAATGATCCCATAATGGGACAGTGTGAAAGGAGCAGCATAGATATGGATTTGCAAGGTGTTCAGGATACTCGAGAACTGTTTGTCTCAGGGCCCTTGTAAAGGTAAACTTCGAGCACTGATGTTCTCGTGTTTCACTATTGCAGTCATCACACTTGGGTTATCTGCCCTCAATCGGCCCGAATACCAGAGACGTAGTATTTCTGCATCAGTTACTGTCGCTTCAGGACTAACATCAGGTCATCAGGGTTATAAAAACAGGCAGCCGATACCATTACATCAGTCTTTCTTGCAGAGGAGCCCGAAGCAGAAGCAGTTCGCACGATTGTCGGTCGGCCGCTACCTGAATTTTCCTTTCCAGAATTGAATCATCCTGAAGTCTTCTAAAGTTATGGACCCCGTTGGGGATCCTTTTTTCTTGCTCTAACTGATGTTAGAAAAAGTTAACAATTGTCTCGCCTGTGGAAAGCAAATACCACACAGAGATTTCCATTCGTTCTGCGTCACCTGTTTAGGCCCAGACCACAATGTACCTCGCTGCCGGTTTTGTGCTTTGTTTAACACCCAAACTATTCATCATCGGGCCCTTATTGTAGTTAAATACTTCCGTTCTCCATCTCCGTATTCCGAAATGGCTTCGGTAAGCCATCCGACTACCGATCTTCCTGAAAAACACAAGGATAAAGACAGAGACAGACCGCACAGGTCCAAAACTGCTTCTATTAAGCTAGTCGCCAATTCACCAATACTCAGGCGCTTTTGCAGTCCCTGATGCCTGTTTCGATGGATTCGCATGGCACTACCGAGACCCGTTTGGAGTCCATATGCCGCAAGACTCTTCTTTGACTATGGAACCTGTGGATCTCTCTACCTTGGATGGGTCCAGAGCTGCTGTGTTCTTTGCATTACCAATATTCGACACAAACCGACGACTTCTTTTGTGTCTTCAGTTCTTTCTAAAACTACCGAGTTGCTAAGGCCAAGAAAACCGGTGACCCAAACTCAAGCGCCTGCTTCCTTGCCACAATCTCAAATGCTTAAAATGTCAGAAGACCTGATCATGCTGATAAGGGGAAGCCAGTCTTCCCCTGCTAAAAGAAAGAGAGACCTGTCCCCAGCAGCTTTAACTGACCAAGAGTCTGACGACTCTGAGGTTTCTGAATATGAAGACATGACTTTATCTGTCTATGAGGACTCAGATGCAGAGGAATCCATTCTTTCTACTTCCCCTTCAGAGGATTTTTCTTGCGGTGAAACCCTACATACCTTGAGAGAGCATTTCCACTGGGAATACCAGGATTATCCTCAGTCCAAAAAGAGACTCAGGGAATTTTTAGATTTACCACAGCACAGACCCTTAGGTATCCCTCCTGTTGTGGATGTTGTGGATGATGTCTTTATGGAATCCAGTTTAACTCCTGATACTTCACCCCCTGCTCCAAGGAAACCAGACAGGTACTATAGAGTCCCTGACTCTCAAAAATTTATTTTCAAAAATCCTACTACTGACCCAGAGGTCATCTCCCAAGCACCTAAAGGAATAAAAGCAACTACAGCTAAGAATCCCACCCCTTCGGATAGGGATTCCCGAGCTTTAGACAGATGGGGTAAAAAAGTATACACCTCTGCAACTCTCGACATTAGAGCATTGAATTGTCAGTTCCACATGCTGAAATACCAGCAACATACTATGGAACTTATTAAGCAAAAATGTTCTACCTTTGCTGACTTTGCAGAAAATGAAGAATTACAGGAGCTTGTGCATTCTGCAAGCCAAGTCAGCAAACATACCCTGCAATGTGGGTTTGATGCCCTAGAAGCATCTTGCAGGGCAGCAGCCACAGGTTTTGTACTTAGAAGGCATGCTTGGCTTAAGGAGCAGACCTTGCCAGACCATGTCAAATCAAAATTACTGGACGCTCCTTTAAACAAGGACAATCCGTTTGGCATCAAAGCAGAAGAGGTTTTAAAAAAGATGGAAGAAAAGGCTAAGTCAATGCAGACAGTCAATGATTTTTTGCGAGTGCAACCTCCAAGATTCAGTAGGCATTGCCCCTCAAAACATTGGTCCTTTCAAGCCCCCTCAAGGCCATCTCAAACTAAACCGAGGGGAAACAGACTCCCCAGATTACAGTCTCATGGTATGCAGAGATCTAAGCAATGGAGTACCTCCACTTCTAAAACAGGGAGTGCTAAGCCACCCCTTTATGGAAAGAATTCACAATGACTTCTCAGCTCCACTCCTTACCTCTGCCCAACTGCTCGTGCCCCTAGGAGGAATACTTGCTCACCGTACAAAAAATTGGACCTCCATCACCAACGATCAATGAGTCCTCAATATAATATTCCAGGGGTACAAATTCTATTTCCACATGCTGCCAGCCCCAAAAGGGTTCCCAGACCTTTCTCCAAACCAGTGGGCAAAGGCACAAAACCAAGTTCAGTCCCTGCTCTCCTTAAGGCCAATTCAGCCTGTTCCTGCAGAACAGGTAGGCCAAGGTTTTTATTCCAGACTTTTCCTGGTACCCAGAAAAGAGGGCACCTGGTGCCCTGTCTTAGATCAATCCATTCTAAACACCTTCATGGTGGTACCAAAATTCAAAATGCTCACCCTACAGCAGCTTCTCCCTATGCTGACCAAAGATGCCTGGTTAGCCACCCTAGACCTAAAGGAAGTCTATCTGCACATCCCTATCAGGAACTCATGCAGGAAATATCTATGTTTCAGGGCACAATCTATGCATTATCAGGTCTCTGCACTTCCCTTTGACTTATTCACTGCTTCTAGAGTCTTCACAAAATGCCTGGCTCCAGCCATTGCCTATTGCAGACAGAGAAAATTTCAAATTTACCCTTACTTGGACAATTGCCTGATTCAGGCAGACAGTCAGAAAAAGCTGTTGCAGCACCTGACATTTGTAAAGGACCTACTAACCTCCCTAGGTGCACTGTCAATGAAAAATCAAAAATAGTCCCCAGTCAAAAAATTGTGTTCTTGGGAGCAAGCTTGGACACAGCATCCCATATGGCATTCATTACTCCAAAAAAACAAGCCTATCTGACAGGCTACTTTGCTCAAATGTGCCACCAGAACCCAGTTATCCGCAAGGAAAATCCTGCAGGCTCTAGGGTTCATGGCCTCCTTCATTCTACTAATTCCATATGCCAGACTGCATATGAGGAAACTTCAATGGTACTTAAAAAGTCTTTGGTGCCAACATTCTCAGGACCTGGAAACTATCATACCTTGTGTCAGGACAGAGTTTCTTTGGTGGGCAGCATAATGCAACCACAACAAGGGACTTCCCTTTACACAACCCCACGCCACCCAGACCCTAACCACATATGCATCAGACTATGCCTGGGGTGCACATCTGGACGGCAGGTGCATTCAGGGCCACTGGAGCCCAAACTGAATTCATCTGCACATCAGCCAAAAAGAGATGGTAGCTGTTCAGCACGCTATGACAGCTTTCAGATCCCTACTTTCACCAGGGCCCCTTCTAATAAAAATCAACAACACCACAGTGATGTGGTACATCAACAAGCAGGGGGGAGCCCACTCTTATCCCCTTTGCAGGCTAGCCATGAACCTGTGGAATATGGCCTTGGCTATGCAGATTCACCTGCAAGCTCAATTCCTTCCAGGCAAACAAAACTCTCTGGCAGACGACTAAAGCAGAAATTTCCTAGACCCACATGAGTGGCAATTAGACCTCAACACCTTCAGCCTTCTAACCTAGAAATGGGGTACCCTGAAGGTGGACTTATTTGCTTCCCACTACAATCACCAGCTCAGCAAATTCTGCACCAGGGTACCTCACAGCAAGGCCTGGAAAGTAGATGCCCTATCCTTCCAGTGGGTAAACCCCTCAATCTATGCATTTTCCCCTCTGCCTCTTCTTACACGAGTAATACTCAAGATAAGGCAGGAAAAACCAAGGGCAATCCTGATTGCCCCAGACAGGCCATGCCAACACTGGTGCCCACTACTGCGCAGTCTCTCATCGGTGCCACTATGGCACCTACCCCAGATCCCAACCCTCCTCACTCAGCAGGAGGGATAGATCTTGCATCTGCAACTGCAGACCCTGAACCTTGCAGCCTGGCTTATTCCTTGAATTCTCCTCCAGTGGCCAGCCTAAGCAGGCAGGTGCTGGATGTCATTCTTGAAGCCAGAAGACCCAGTACAAGGAAATCCTATGCTGATAAGTGGAAAAGGTATTGTTCCTGGGTTCACGCTAAAGGAGCAGATACAGCACAGCCCTCCTTACCTCTCATCCTGGATTACCTAGCAGACCTACTCCACAGAGGCCTATCCTTCTCTTCTGTTAAGATCCATGCCTCTGCCATCTCTGCTCATTACAGCACTGAACCACCGCTCTTCCCTTACCCTCTCATCAAACAGTTCTTGAGAGGGGCTAACAACTTAAGGCCACCAAGAAGAGCCCCCACCCCTGCTTGGGACCTTAACTTTGTGCTGGAAAAGCTCACGCTACCCCCCCTTTGAGCGTGCAGCATCAGCAAAGTTAAAATTCCTCTCTTGGAAACAGCCTTGCTTCTGGCCATCACTTCAGCTAGAAGAGTGTCAGAGCTACAAGCACTTATGGCCGTGGAACCCTTCATTATTTTTCATGCTGACAGAGTCTCCCTTAGGACTAACCCAACTTTTATGCCTAAAGTGGTGTCCAGTGTGGCTCTCAGCCAATCTATCCATTTTCTCACCTTTTTCCCTAATCCTCAAAATAAGGGGTAAAGGATCCTACACTCTTTAGACGTGCACAGACAGCTCAGATTCTACCTTGATAAGACTAAGCCCTTCAGGAAATCTGGCCAGTTACTAGTCAGCTTTGCACCAGGGGTAGCGGGCAAGGCCATATCAAAACAGACCATCTCCAAATGGATAGCACACTGTATCCATTTCTGTTACAAACACCATGGGAAACTACCCGTTCAGGGGGTCAGAACGCATTCCACTAGGTCAACTTCAACCTCTACAGCTTTTTTCAGAGGAGTCCCTTCCAGGGACACTCTGGAAGCTGCTACTTGGAGTTCTGTTCACACCTTCACCAAGCATTACCACCTGATTATCTTTTCCAAATCCAGGACAGGTTTTGCAACAGCAGTCCTGCAGGGCATACTAGCCAGCCCCAACTCTTCTTGACTGCCTCCACCCATTCTTCAGCTTTGGGAATCAACCCAAGCGTGAAGACTGCAACAGTGAAACACGAAGAACATAGTACAGTTGTATACACTTACCATAAATGTAGATGTTCGAGTATGTTCACTGTTGCAGTCCTGGTTTCCCACCCTCCAACCCTCTTGTCACTCTCTCTCTCTCCCCTTCTCTGTTTATCTTATTCACCCCTTATAGGGCTATTGGTATTTACTTTTTACTGGTGGTGTTTTTTCCACCATAACTTAGCTCCCTATTTGGGGGCTCCTGACATTTGGGGCAAGAAAAACTGATGTAATGGCGTTGGCTGCCTGTTTTTATACCCCTGATGACCTGACGTCAGTCCTGGAGCGACAGCAACCGACACAAAAATACTACGTCTCTGGTATTTGGGCCGACTGAGGGCTACCTGCTGGCAGATAACCCACGTGTGATGACTGCAACAGTGAATACACTCGAACATCTACACTTATGTTAAGTGTACACAACTGTACTTTCTGTTTGCAGTTCTTGAGGTTGTACAAGGAAAAGAACATTAGACTGCTGGAAAGAGTGCAGAGGACTGTCACAAAAAAGGCTTGTGGCATGAAGGAGAAATGGTAAAGTTTAAAGCAGTATGGTGTAGAAAAAGCAGAGGGCAGTGAGCAATGAGGAAGACAGGGGAAAAGGTGGTCCAGGATTGCAGGAGGAAAGATGAGGGCAAGGCAGGGAAGAAAAAAAAAGGAATTAGATTAGGGAAGTTTGGAAGGCACGAGGACCGATTAAGAAAGGACAAAAGGGTTAGGGAAGTAATGCAGTGCTGGGCAAGGTTTTTGCTATTTGGAAAGGTTTGATGAATGAACTGTCTTATTATGATTAGTGCTTTGATGTTTATTGTGATGTTCTACTAATACCAGTTGTGATTAAATAGAACATGCACTGGACATAAAGGACTGCTTGTATCCTTATTTTAAATTTTAAGATTTCATATTTTAAACTCAATAAATAAGCATTTAACAAAAATACACCTGTACATTAGTCAGTTTACACAGTGAGATAATGTGTGTGGCACAAGGAAAATTTCCATTTTTATTACAGTCGTTATATCAAATCCTTTTTACATGGCCACATACATTAAATGTCAGTTACAGTAACTATTGCTGTTCTCAGGCAATTTCTGTAAAATTTGTTTTCAATATATGTGGTCAGTGGTTGTCCATGCTACTATAGAGGGTATGAGTGTAAGGGAGGCAGAGCTGTGAGTGTTCTTCAGACTGTAGTTGCAGTTCTATTATGACATTCCTGCACTTTATTTATTTTATTTTATTTTTATTTTTTATTTTACATTTGTTGACCGGGCTAGTCTAGCTGGATATATGTCCATTTTCAGTAGAGGCCCGGGGAGAAAAGCTCCACACATAACATAATAATGACAGACAGACATATTGTTAATAAAGACATACAATAAAAATAGAAATATAAATCAATTTTGTTAATAAAATCAACATACATTAAGGAACTCAAACAGTTTAATATCATACATAATGTTTGGTCAGTTTCAAAGCATTTTACCTAGTACATAAAGGTTATGCAATAAGGCATTTGCCATATGGATAACAGTTGAAGCTCAGAAGGGTAGAGTAGTAGAAGGAGAATGTAAGATGAATAAAAGGGAAGAGGCAGGGGTTAGGAAGAGAGAGGAAAAGAAGGAAGACAGTCAGGAGGAGGTGGGAGAGATGGGAGAAGTAGGTCAGAGCATAGTGGGACAGCAAGGGAAAAGAAACAGGGTAGTTGCTAATTAATAAGCAAAAGAAGGGTAAAAGGAAAAGAGAGGGTGGGGAGAGGGAAGTTAGCCTGCAGTACTACAAGAACAAAGCCAGTGGTTTTGGAAGTACAGTTTGATATGATGTTTGAAAAGAGGTAAGGATGAGATTAGAGTTAACTCCTTGGGCAGCAAATTCCATGCTCTTCCTACAGTATTGGTGAAAAGAGAGTCACCAGCTATGTTGTGGGCCTTTATGGGTTTGGTCGTAAGTTTACAAGAGGAACGAAGAGAGGTAAGATTGTTATAAGGGAGTAAAAGTTGTGAAAGTATAGGTGTGTTGGTAGGTTGGTACAGTAATTTGTGGGCAATAGTAAGTTGTGAGATAATAAGATAGTTTTGTAGTTCCAGCCAGCCTAAGTGTTTCAAATTGTGGCAGTGATGGGTTCTAAAAGGGTTACCAGTGGCGAAGCGGGCAATGTTATTGTAGCAAGTTGCTAGTTTGTTTAGGTTAGTTTTCTTGAGGTTGGTGAAGATAGAGGAGGCGTAAAAGAGAGTAGATATGAGATGGGAGTGAGCAATAGTAGCTCTAGTAGATGGGGTGAGAAATGGTTTAAAACGGTATAATGATCCTATTTTTCTGTTAACTGATTTGATGGTGTTGTTGATGTGTTGGTCAAAAGAGAGATTGTTATCAATGGTTATTCCTAGTAGTTTAGTTGTGGGGTCAGGAGAGATGACAGTGTTGTTGTTTGAGGAGATGGTGAAGTATAGTGGAGAGGTACGAGTGGTGGGGGTGAAGAGGAGAAGTTTGTTTTTTTTAGCATTGAGAAGTAGGTATCGTCTAGTGAACCATGTTTCTACTGTGTTGAACATAGTTTGAGTTAGTGAGATTAGATCTGAAGAGGAGGATGCTGAGCAAATGATAGTGGAGTCATCTGCGTATTGAATGCAGGTAGCTTGAGGAGTTACAGAGTGGAGATCAATATAGAGGGAGAAGAGGAGAGAACCAAGAATGGAGCCCTGAGGGACTCCAATAGTAATGGGCAATAAGGAGGAGATGTGGTTTTCCCAACGAACGGCTTGTTGTCTGTTACTGAGGTATGACGTAAACCATTTGATGGCAAGGTTATCAAATGAGAGGGATTCAAGAATGCTTATTAAAGAAGAGTGGTTGACCATGTCAAAAGCTTTAGAAAGGTCAATGAATAAGGCAGAAGAGAATAGATTATTGTTGCGATTGCTGTTAATGGTATCTACAAAGGAAAGGAGGGCAGTGGTGGTGCTATGATGAGGTCTAAAGCCATGTTGACAGTTAGCTATAATATTGTGAAGAGAGAGGTACTGTACAAGTTGCTGATGAATACATTTCTCCATCATTTTTGCTAAAGGAGAAAGAAGAGCAATAGGTCTGAAGTTAGAATAGTCAATAGAGTTACCGCCTTTGTGTAGAGGGATTATATGAGAGATTTTCCAGATATGAGGGATGGTTCCCTCTTGGATGGTCCTATTTATGAGTATAGAAATTGGGTAAGCAATTTCTTTGGCTGCCTTTTGCAGAAAAAGGGAAGGGAGCTTGTCGGCAGAGGAGGTACAAGGTTTCAGTTTGAGAATAAGTTTATAGATGAAAGAGGTAGAGATGGGTTGTAGAGAGAAGTAGTAGGAAGAGTTTACTTCATTATTAGGAGGATAGAAGTTATTAGTGTTTAATTGTCTAGCAAGAGATTGAATAGTTTCAGTAAAGAATGAGTTAAAAGCATTTGCAGTTTGAAGAGGAATGTCTGGGTCAGCATTTAGTGGAGAGGGAGTTTTGGCTGTTCCTGGTGAAAGGAGTCTATTGATTGAGGGCCAAAATTGTTTGGGTTTATTTAAGTTGGTTTCTTGTAGGTTGCAGTAGAACTTTCTTTTGTCGGTGAGTATAGCTTTTTTGGTAAGATTTCTAAGTTGGCGAAAGTGAAGAAAATCAGAGCTGATTCTATGGGATCTCCATTTGTTCCAGACCTTATTTTTAGAGAGGATTAGTTTTTTAGTTTCATTTGAGAGCCAAGGGGCTGTATTAGATTTTATTCTAATAGTACGCTCAGGAGCATGTTTGTCCAAAATAGAAAGGAAAGTAGAATTAAAGAATAATACTGCTTCATTAAGTGGAAGAGTCTTTAAGGGGTTCCAGTTATAAGTTCTGAGTTCGTTTTGAAATAAGTCGATTTTAAAGTGTTTAGTAGAACGTATTTGTCTTATATTAGGGAGGTGGAGATAATCAGTCTTCTCTCTTGTAATGTAAGTTAAGCAATGATCACTGAGGTCATCAGGCATAGTCCCAACTTTATATGTGATGTTAACTTTGTTTATGAGAATCCAGTCTAAAATAGTCTGTTTCATACTTGACCTATTAAGCCTTGTTGTTGAGTTAATGGTTTGGGTAAAACCATTTAGGTTAATATGAGAGGTGGGATTGTCAGTATTAATAGTATTCCAGTCGATATTTAAGTCGCCAAGAATTATAGTTTCTTGGGGGTAGTTGATGGAAACCCAATTGAGAAAGTCTTCTACAATTGGTATATTGTTTCCAGGAGGTATGTATATGCAGATGATGTAAAGGGCTTTCTTAGAATTAAGTTGAAGTTTAGTGATGATGGCTTCTATTTTACTATCTTGGGTTGAACAAGCTGAAAGGGTAGAGATATTAAGATGATTCTTAAACAGTATTGCTACTCCACCACCCTTTCGTTTAGTACAGTCAAGCCTAAGTATATTATAGCCTTGTGGTATAATCTCAGTATCTTTAGTGGCTGGCTTTAGCCAGGTTTCAGAGAGACAGAGAATGTCAAAGCAGTGAGTATCTAGGAGGGTGTGTAGGTAGGGTACTTTGTTGTTTACGCTTCGTATGTTAAGATGTCCTATGAGGAGGGTATTATTGGTGAAAGGTTTAGATGCTTGCAAAGAAGGATATGCGGGGCCAGGGTTCGGGTGAATGTCACCATCTTGTAAGGTTGGATCATCAGGCTTAGATGTGAATTTGAATCTGAGAAGGGTTAGAGGTCTTATTTTTCTATCTGAGGGTAGGGTGTAGGTGAGGTGAGAGTACCTATGGTATTTGGGTAGGAGGTAACTAGGGGTGGAATTGGCATTAGAGAATGAAGTGTGAGAAGTGTAAGAAGAAGATGTATGTGTCTGTGAGTGTTTTGGCTGAAAAAGGAGTGGGTACTCGATGAAGGTAAGGAGGTAGGTAGAGTAAAGAGTAGTTGAGAGTAGAATTGAGAGTAATAGCAGTGTGGATAAGTTGAGACTCATATTTATGAATAAGTAAGTTAGAGGTGGTTAAAGGGAAGAGGTAAAGGAAGCAAGGCAATCTCCAATGAGTGGATCTCATGTGATATTCTTTTGTCACAGTTTCTTGAAATCATGCTAATGTGTGCACTGAGCTGGCAGTGTAGTGCTGTGTTTTTTTCTTCTCACTTTTCCTCACTGTAGTATGACTGCAGAGTTGGTATATTTAAGTTGTAGGGTGTAGGGTGTGAAGTCTTCCATATGGGAAGTGCAGGTGGGTTTTCACTTGCAAAAAAGGGGGAGGAACGAGTTTTTACAATTTTTTTTTTAGTTCCACATTTCCACATCATTAAATTAAAATTGACAAAGTGAGACTTGCTTTTGAATAATTAAATAAAACACAGGGAAATTATTCTATTTTACTGTTCTGTGCAGTGGAATGCTGCAGATGGGAAGGCAAAATTGTTTGCCTTGGAGGAACTGTGCCCTTTCTATGCAGTTATTTAACCATGGAGTTAGTTTAATTAAATATGGTGGTGAAATACCCGTACATTAGAGCGTAGAAGAAGCACATACCTTCTGTAAAATTTGTTTTGTTCTGTTTTTTACTATTTTTTTTTTTGCATTTTTTGTTGTTATTTTCAGTATATTTATTTCATTTGTTATGGATTTGATGATCCCAACTTCATTCTCCTGACATATACCTGGAGACATAAGACTATGACCACTGATATCTTGGACCAACTGCTGCTGAAGATATTTGTGATGAGATTGGTAATATTAATTGATAATAATTTCTCTAATACATAAGAAATGTGGTAAGCTTGCAAAAACATTATTTGGCTTGAAGATCATTTACTGAGTAACTGAGTGAAGATGAACCAGTGAAGTTTGCATACTTATATTCTAGTGTGCACTGCTGCATAGTTAACTGATAAAACAAAAGTGTATGCAAGACCCATCACTTACAGTGGAACAACCAATAACAAGTTCATTGCCATTTATTCAGAAGCCAGTAATCTGCTATTCAGAAGCCAGTAATCTGTTGTCTGTGGTAATGGCTAATAAAGACGATGATGTATACCTAAAAGAAACTTGGACAGCAATGATTGTTCTTATTGAAATATTTAATGAGGGCTCCTATGCTGATATGGTAAGACTTATTATCTGTGAGTTTCCTTGACTTTAAAAAAAGATGTATCTAGGTTTAGCTATCACATGACCTCTAAAATTCTGTTGAATGGGAATGTGTCAGCATCCATTTGTGTAATGCATATTATAAGTTTCCTTTATTCTAGTTTTTGTTATCATGTGATAGTTAAACAGCATTTTAACAAAGACAAGGCTGTGTAAAAAGCAAAACAACTCCTCACATAATGCCACCAAGCCATATTTTTATCAAGTTTAAGCACTTTCATTTGAAAACATACAGAACGTCTTCATAAACAGTTGTAAAGCTGTTTTACTCCATTTAAAGGCCTCAAGGGAGCCAAGCTGAGTTCTGAAGGATAATTCTTAAAGAGACATACCACAAAAACAGGACAAAAACAATGCATAATTACAAGTAGAATACATTCAAATAGCAGCCTTTCAATATGAAATTGTAAAAACCATACCAGGTTTAGTAAAATTGTTACTAAAAAGTTCACTTGAGTAAAAATACCAAATAAATTAAATGTGTGCATACTGCATCCAGAACAGAGAATCAAGTAATAGCAGCCTTACCTTTTAGAATGGGTTTCATGCTAACAGAATCATTAATACCTGGAACAACTGTTGAATTAAGTAAGAGCTGCTAAAAAACCTCACGTTGTTCTAATCAAAGTTCCCAGTATTCTCCCCTAATAGGCACTGGGACTTTTTCCAAAACTGTAGAAACAAATTTCCTAAAATCTTTGCACACGCTAAAATGCTTAAAAAGAGCATTTGTAGTCTGTACTTTTTTTCATAGCAAGTAAGTGTTGATAGATTCTGGTTTTAAGAGGGCCAGTGGTTTTGCCTGCATAAAATTCAGGGCAGGATGAGCAGATGGCAGTATAAACAACCCCCTTTGTTTCACAATTATAGATTCCGTTAACCGTAATCAGCTTTGGGTATCCTGTGACTGAAAGGTGGGAGCCTTGTAAGATGAATCTGCATTGCTTGCAAGCTCCACAACTTTTCATCCCAACATTTTGGTGACTATGGTAAATGCTTTGTTATTTTCCAACAAAAGTTTAAAGTTTTATAGTTTTTATACACAGGCCTTGTTTTTTGCCCCACCTGGTCAAACAGGGGTGTCAAAAATCAGTGTTCCAATGACTGGGTATCACTTGCTGAAGGGAGAAAACATCCCTATTATACTGAATCACCATAGCTTGTGACAGAGTGTCATCTTTTGCTTCCTTGTGTTGTATATAATGTGGGTTCTGTATGTGCAGCCCATATTCGGTAATCCTTTTCTCCAATGCACTCTGATGGGTAGCCACAATCTTTGAAAAGACCACAAACATTGAGTCCTTCCTTTTGAAACATAATATTATCTGACACTAACCAGCTTAACCCGATAAACTGATGCTTTACCAGGATGTTCATCGTGTTACACTGCTGCAGTCATTACACTTGGGTTATCCTGCCATCAGGCGGTTCCCCAATCGGCCTGAGTTCCAAAGTCTTGGTCCGGCATCAGTTGCTGTCGCCTCCTCCCTGATGTCAGTGCGGCAGGGGTATATAAGATGCAGCCCACGCCATTTTCTTCAGTCTTTCTTGCCACGCGGTGCCCGAAGCAAAAGCAGTTCGCAAGTGCTGGTCGGCCGTCTCCTGAGATTTTCATTCTGAATCCAGAACCAAAGTCTTCTACAAAGCTAAGTACCCTGTTGGGGAAACTTTTTCTTGCCTCAAACAGATGTCAGTAAAAGTTAATAACTGTATTTCTTGTGGGAAGCAAATACCTCATAAGGATTTCCATTCTTATTGTATCCCATGCGTAGGCCCAGACCACAACATCACTGGTTGTCGGTTTTGTGCTAGGTTTAACAAGCGCACTATTAAACGTCGGTTTGATTTTGCCCAACATTATTTTGGTAGAAAATTCAATTATACCATGCCGTCAGAACTTTTGACGACCGGAATACATAAAAAGCGCATAGACAAGGATAGGCATCCGAGGCCCAAAACTGACGACGAAGACTCTTCTAGGCCAGTCGCCGGTTCTCTGCTTTTCAGCGAGGCACCTTCACAGCCCCTGACGACTGCTTCTGTAGAACCACAGGCCGCCTCTGACACCCACGTGGAGATGGCTGGGCCTTCGGATGCACAAGTTATTCAGCCTACCGAAACTAACCCTTCAGAGGGATCCGGAGTAGCTGAGCTGCCCGCAGCTTTAGAGGGTGTTTTCAGACCTACTCAGTTAAACATTAAACCCTCTGCTAAGTGTAAACCAGCTTTAAAATCAAAGAAACAAATACAGCATTCTCCAACACAGGCCTCCATCCCTAAGAAACAAATGCTCAAAATGGCCAAAGACCTAATCACTCTGATCAAGGGGTCCCATCCCCCTCCTGATAAAAGGCCTAGACAGGATGCAGGCTATGACTCATCCGACCAGGTGTCCATCTCTTCAGATTCATCCTCAGACCTAGGATATTCTTTACCCCCTTATGAGGATTCTGATGCTGAGGAGTCAATTCCATCAGCCTCTCCGCCTGAGGACTACTCCTTTGGGGAAACCTTGCATACCATGAGGGAGCATTTCCATTGGGAAGGCCAGGATTACTCAGAATCCAAGAAAAGGCTCAGAGACTTCCTTTTATTACCTCAACACAGACCCCTTGCTATTCCGCCAGTGTTAGATATTGTGGATGATGTGTATACTGAATCCAGCTTGAATCCTGATTCTTTACCTCCAAGTTAAACCTGACAGATACTACAGAGTCCCTGACTCACACAAATTTCTGTACAAAAGCCCTGTTGCTGACCCTGAAACTATTTCTCAGGGACCCAAAGGGGTTAACGCCTCATCAGCCACAAATCCAGTTCCCTCTGACAGAGATTCCAGAGCATTAGACAGACGGGGAAAGAAAGTATACATGTCTGCAATGTTAGCAATGAGAGCCTTAAATTGCCAGTTTCACATGCTAAAATATCAGCAATTTTTACTGTCTCAGTTGAAACAAAAAATGCTTCCAGATTCAGATCCTCCTACTTTTAAAGAAATGCAGGATTTATTGCATGCAGCTAAACAGGTGAGAAAACATACTTTGCAATGTGGTTTTGATTCTTTAGAGGCCTCCTGTAGAGCAGCAGTTACAGGCTCTGTCATTAGAAGACATGCTTGGTTAAAAGAACATACGTTACCAGATCATGTTAAAGCAAAATTATTGGATGCACCTCTGCAGCAGGATGTGTTATTTGGAGTTAAGGCAGAAGAGGTATTAAAGAAAATGGAGGATAAGGCAAAATCTATGCAAATGGTGAAGGATTTCTTACAGGTTCAGCCTCCTAGATTTAGTAGAAATTGGCCAACTAAGAATTGGTCCTTTCCAGTTACAGACAGACCTCAAAGGGGCAGATACAGATGTCCAAGAGGTAGAGGTCAACCACAAGGTCCTTACAGGCCTCGACAATGGGTTGCATCAGGCCAGAAAGAAGGGGAAGACAGGCCCAACCATATAAAAAGCAGCCCCAGTGACTTCCCACTACAGCTGCCAAACAACTCTCTTGGCAGCCCCCTTGGTAGGAAAACTGGCACTTTTCTATCACAATTGGCATATTATCACCAAAGACAAATGGGTTCTAAACATTGTATCTCAAGGTTACAGGTTCCACTTTCACACTCTGCCAAGGTTAAAAGGAATGCCAAATCTGCCACCATGTCAATGGGCAGAGGCTCAAAAACAAATTACAGCACTCATGGATATGAGAGCTATTCAAAAGGTACCACCACAGGAGCAAGGGCAAGGATTTTACTCAAGACTCTTTCTGGTTCCCAGAAAGGACAAAGCCTGGAGGCCCATTCTGGATCTTTCTTCTCTAAACACTTACCTGGACGTTCCGAAATTCAGAATGTTGACACTACAGCAGCTTCTTCCCATGCTGGGCAAGAAAGCTTGGCTCGTGACATTGGACCTCAAGGAGGCATACCTGCATGTCCCTATCAGACAAAACTGCAGAAGATACCTCAGATTCATAGCTGGTTCAATGCACTATCAATTCTCTGCACTGCCCTTTGGCTTATCTACTGCGCCCAGGGTCTTCACAAAGTGCCTGGCACCAGTAATTGCATTTTGCAGACAGAAAGGAATTCAAATGTATCCGTACCTGGACGACTGCCTGATTCAAGCAGAGAGCAAGGACATTCTTCTAAAGCATCTGGCGTTTGTAAAAAAGTTATTAAGTTGCCTGGGGTACACAGTAAACGAAAATAAATCAAAACTAGTGACCTCACAAGAGATAATATTCCTGGGTGCCAGCTTGAACACAACGGCCCAGATGGCTTATCTCACACCAGACAAGCAAGGACAACTGATTCAATACTTTCAATTGATGGCAACAAAGACCCAACTCCCTGCAAGAAAAATTCTGCAGGCCTTGGGTTACATGACATCTTGCATACTACTAATTCCATATGCCAGACTGCATATGAGGAAACTACAATGGTACCTAAAGAATGTAGTCTCAACACTGTCAAAGTTTGGAAACAGTTATACCACTAATTCCTTGCCTTCAACAGGAGTTTCAATGGTGGGCTCAAGCTTGTCACCTCAACAAGGGACAGCCTTTTACTCAACCCACAGCCAGGCAAACACTGACAACAGATGCATCGGATTACGCCTGGGGAGCACACATGGCAGGCAACTGTATTCAGGGCAAGTGGCCCGCAGAACAAAGGCATCTTCACATCAATCAAAAAGAGATGCTAGCTGTACAAAATGCCCTTATAGCTTTCAGGGATCTGCTGCATCCAGGACAACTACTACTAAAGACAGACAACACTACAGTTATGTGGTACATAAACAAGCAAGGGGGCACTCACTCCTACCCCCTCTGCAGGCAAACCATGACCTTGTGGAACACAGCTCTAAACTATCAAGTTCATCTGCAAGCACAATTCCTGCCAGGAGAGAAAAACACACTGGCAGACGACTTAAGCAGAAACATCATGGATCCCCACAAATGGGAATTGAATCCACAAATATTCAGAATGATAACACAGAAATGGTGGAGCCTGGACATAGATCTGTTTGCATCCCCAATGAACTGCCGGCTACAGAAATTCTGCACAAGGAGTTACCATCCACAAGCATGGAAAGTGGATGCCATCTCATTCAGCTGGAAAAATCTACAAGTATATGCTTTCCCACCACTACCTCTCCTGCCAAAGGTACTCATAAAAGCCAGGCAAGAAGAGCCAAAGATGATCCTGATTGCACCAGACTGGCCACACCAGCACTGGTAACCAGTCTTAAAGAACTTAGCACAAGGACCACCCTGGATTTTGCCTCAAATCCCACATCTGCTGACTCAGCACAACAATCAGATTCTACACAGCCAGCTAAAGACCTTAAACCTAGCTGCATGGAAGATTCTTTAGTCAAGCAAGCAGTGCCGCTCTCCAAAGCTGTTATGGATGTCATTCTGGAGGCCAGAAGGCCTAGTACCAGGAAAGCCTATTCGGATAAATGGAAGAGATTCTGTGCCTGGAACCAAGCTCACAGCCTTGACCATCATGTCCCAAACATTCCTCAGATACTACAATATTTAACTGAGATGCTGGACAAAGGCCTCTCCTTCTCATCCATCAAGATCCACGCCTCTGCCATCTCTGCTCATTACAACACGGATCCACCAATTTTCTCAAATCCTTTGCTAAGACAGTACCGCAGAGGGGCTAAAAACATAAGACCGCCCCGTAGAGCACCTACTCCAACTTGGGACCTCAACTTTGTTTTGGAAAAATTAACTTTACCTCCTTTTGAGCCAGCTAACACAGCAGAATTAAAATATATCTCTTGGAAAACTGCTCTGCTCCTTGCAATAACATCAGCACAAAGAGTTTCAGAATTACAGACACTAATGGCAGTGGAACCTTTCCTCATTTTCCACCAGGACAGGGTGTCTTTAAGAACTAACCCTACGTTTATGCCAAAGGTGGTATCCAGTGTGGCTCTAAACCAAACTATTCATTTGCCAACTTTTTATCCGAAACCGCGGAATAAAGGGGAGAGACTACTGCATTCCTTGGACATTCACAGGCAGATGTCCTTCAAGGATGCATCTGCAGTCCTAACAAATGGGTTGTCCTGTCATCAGGTAGCCCTTCGGTCGGCCGGATTCCAAAGTCTGGGTCTGGCCTCGGCTGGTGTCGCACTTCACCCGACGTCATCTCTGCTGGTCTTCGGGTATAAAGGCATCAGCCGACGCCATTTTCCTCAGTCTTTCTTGCCGCGTGGCGCCCGAAGCAGAAGCTGTTCGCAAGTGCCGGTCGGTCAGATCCAGAGATTACTACTACCGAATACTACTTCGAAGACTTCTAAAGCTAAGTACCCGTTGGGGACTCTTTCTTGCCTCAGCCGATGTCAGAAAAAGTGAATAACTGTTTAACTTGTGGGAAACAAATACCTCATAAAGATTTCCACTCTTACTGCTTACCTTGTTTAGGCCCAGACCACGACGTAGCAGCCTGTTTAGCCTGTGCTTCTTTCAACTGACGAACGCTTAGGCGTCGGTCGGAGTTTGCTGAACAGTTTTTCGGCTCAGATTTTGCGTACATTATGCCGTCGGATCCTCCGACTTCTCAAATTGTTAAGAAACGCAAAGAAAAAGACTGACACTCGCGGTCCGCGGTTTCGGCCGAAACCACGGTTAAGCAAACCGCGAGTGTCTCGGTTTCGGCCGAAACCGAGCAAACGGGTCAATCTTCAGCCGAATCCATGACTACTACCGAGGCTCCTGCTACCCTAGTTGAATCGGCCTCTGAAGTTTTACCTATTAATGTGGTTCCTCTAGAATTATCGGACACCATTCCTTTGGATGTCTCTACCCCAGCATGTGGTGCTGCTAGGCCTCCTGCAGCCATGTCTATTGAGGCCTTTGCCAGGGCTAAAGCAGCCAAATCTGCTAAATCTGTGCCTGTTAAGCCCCCCCTCACACAGGCCCAGTTCCAGTTCTCAAATGCTTACTCTGGCAGAGGATCTCATCTCTTTAATAAGGGGATCCCAATCTCACCCAGACAGGGCCTCTCAGCCTCCAGAAAAGAGACCTAGAGCAGAGCCCCCTGAGCCAGTGTCCTCAGATGATTCTTCTGATGATTCAGACAATACAGACCATCCAGAGGCTCCTTTTTCTACTTATGAAGATTCCGATGCAGAATAATCTATTCCTTCTGCCTCTCCACCAGAGGAATTTTCCTTTGGGGAAACCTTACATGCCATGAGAGAGCAATTCCAATGGCAGGGACAAGATTTCTCTGATTCAAGAAAAAGGCTTAGGACCTTTCTACATTTACCGCAACATAGGCCCTTAGCTATACCTCTAGTTCTTCCTGTTGTGGATGATGCATTTAATGATGTTTGCACTGCTCCTGATACTTTACCTCCAGCCCCTGCCAAGCCCGATAGGTTTTACAGGGTTCCGGACACTCATCACCACCTATACAAGGCTCCCCTTGCAGATCCTGAGACTATCTCCCAGGGGCCTAAGGCAGTAGCCTCGACCTCAGCAAAAAACCCTCTCCCTTCTGAAAGGGAATCCAGGTCCTTAGAGAGATGGGGTAAAAAAGTGTACACCTCTGCTACTCTCTCAGCTAGAGCTTTGAACTGTCAGTTTCATATGATCCAATACCAAGAGTTTATGCTTGATCAGTTAACTAAGAAACTGTCCTCTGATGATTCCTTAGATAAGAAATATGTTTTAGAAATGGTGAATAACATTCAGCAGGTTAGTAACCATTCTTTAAAATGTGGCTATGATGCACTGGAGGCTTCATTTAGATCAGCCATGACTGGCACAGTTATAAGAAGGCATGCATGGTTGAAAGAACAGGTCTTGCCGGATCATGTTAAAGCAAAGCTATTAGATGCTCCTATGGATAAGGTCAGTCTATTTGGTTCTCCTGCCCAGCAAGTAATGAAGAAAATGGAAGAGAAGGCAAAATCTGTACAAACAGTTAAAGATTTCTTACAGGTTCAGCCCCCAAGGTTTAGCAGGAACTGGCCTTCCAAAAATTGGTCCTTTCCAGACTCCTCTAAATCTCAGAGAGGCAGGACTAGACGTTCCAGAGGCAGAAATCAATCCAGAGGAAGTGCCTACAGAGGACGTCAGTGGCAAGGCAATAACCAACGAGGCACAGACACAACCACTGCCACTGCAACAGGACAATCACAGTGACTTGGCTCTGACACCGCCTACCAGGGAACAAATGGCAGCACCCTTAGGCGGAAAGTTAGCCTTATTTTCAAAAAATTGGCACTATATCACAAGAGACAAGTGGATCTTGCAAACTATAGACCAAGGCTACAGGTTTCATTTCCACACATTACCAGAAAAAAGAGGAATGCCAAACCTACCTCCAAACCAAAAAACAGAAGCCCTAAAACAGATAGCTCAATTAACAAAGATGAGAGCTGTGGAAAGGGTACCACCTACAGAACAGGGCAAAGGATTCTACTCCAGACTCTTCCTAGTACCAAGAAAAGAGAAAAGTTGGAGACCTATTCTCGACCTGTCCGCCTTAAACACATTCATCATTGTTCCAAAATTCAAAATGCTGACCCTACAGCAACTTCTTCCCATGCTGGGCAAGGAGTGTTGGCTGGTAACTCTAGATCTCAAGGAGGCATACCTGCACGTCCCCATACGACCAAATTGCAGAAGATACCTCAGATTTCTTGCAGGATCAGAGCATTATCAATTCTCAGCATTGCCCTTTGGCTTATCTACTGCCCAGAGTATTCACAAAATGCCTGGCATCAGTAATCGCTCATTGCAGGCTACAGGGAATCCAAATTTATCCATACCTGGACGACTGCCTGATACAAGCGGACAACAAAAGCAAGCTGACAAAAGACTTACAAAGAGTCATTTGCTTACTACAAGCCCTGGGATACACAGTCAATTTAAAAAAAGTCAAGACTGATACCATCCCAAACAAGAACATTCTTGGGTGCGGAATTGGACACAGTAAAACAGATGGCATTCCTAACTGCAGAAAAACAAGAACAACTCCCTCTTTACTTCTTGGCATTAACAAAGCAGAACAAACTAACAGCAAGGAAAGTACTGCAGGCCTTGGGCTTCATGGCATCATGCATAATCCTGGTCCCCCATGCCAGACTGCATATGAGAAAGCTACAGTGGTACCTAAAGAATTTATGGTCTCAACACAGGCACAGCTTAGAAACCGAAATACCACTAATCCCATGCCTGAAACAAGAGTTCCTATGGTGGGCTCAAGCATGCCAGTCAAACCCAGGCTTGCCCTTCCACAACTTTCAAGCAAGCCAAACCATCACAACGGACGCCTCAGACCTAGGTTGGGGAGCACACATGCTGGACAAATGCATACAAGGATTATGGACTCCAGACCAGCTGCACCTGCACATAAATCAAAAAGAAATGCTGGCAGTAAAACTAGCAATCCAGAATTTCAGACCATTCCTCAAAGAAGGCCATTTAATGATAAGGACAGACAACACCACAGTCATGTGGTACATCAACAAACAGGGAGGCACTCATTCATACCCCCTATGCAGAATGACTCTGGACCTTTGGAATATGGCTCTGAGCTACAACATCCAGTTACAGGCGATATTTGTACCGGGAAAAGAAAACATCCTAGCAGACATGTTAAGCAGAACTACCTCGGATGCTCACGAATGGATGCTACACCCGGACATCTTCAAGGCCATCACAAAGAAATGGGGAATGCCACAAATAGACCTATTCGCATCCCCACTCAATCACCAGCTCAAGAAATTCTGCACAAGGACATACCACCCACTTGCATGGAAGGTGGACTCTCTATCCTTCAGTTGGAAAGGCCTGACAGCATATGCATTTCCACCTCTTCCTTTGATGCACAAGGTACTACTGAAAATCAAAGAGGAACGTCCAAGGATAATTCTGATAGCTCCAAATTGGCCAAGACAACACTGGTATCCATTGCTGAGGAGCATGTCTCGGGGAGAACGTGGACACTACCCCTGATGCCTTTGATGTTAACTCAGAACGACTACAACATCATGCATCCAAACCTAAAAACTCTGCAACTGACTGCCTGGAACATTACATAACAGCAACTAACCCAGTGTTATCCCAAAGGGTTAAAGACATTATCCTTGAGGCCCGCAGAACTTCAACAAGAAGGAACTATGCAGGGAAATGGAAAAGGTTTGTCATTTGGAGTACTGAAAGAGGAAAAGATGTGTCAAAGATAGATATTGCTAACATCCTGGAGTACTTGGCAGAGCTTCTCAATACAGGCCTGTCCTATTCCTCCATCAAGATACATGCATCAGCTATTTCTGCAGAATACAGCTTCGATCCCCCTGTCTTCTCACATCCTCTACTCAGGCAGTTCCTCAGAGGAATCAAGAATGTAAAACCTCCTAGGAAACCACCATTACCAGCATGGGACTTGAACTTTGTGCTAGAAAAATTGACACTCCCTCCATTTGAACCAGCAGCAACAGCAGATCTTCAACACCTATCCTGGAAAACTGCTTTCCTACTGGCAATTACTTCAGCAAGAAGGGTTTGAACTACAGGCCTTAATGGCAGTACAACCCTTCCTAATCTTCCATCAAGATAGAGTGTCCATGAGAACTAATCCTACATTTATGCCTAAGGTGGTATCCAGAGTGTCTCTAAACCAGGCAATCCACCTACCTACCTTCTTTCCCAATCCACAGAACAGGGGAAAGACTGCTGCATACCTTGGATGTACATAGACAGTTGCTACTACCTGGACAGAACCAAGGGCAATAGAAAAACTGACCAGCTTTTAGTAGCTTATGCAACAGGAAGGGAAGGAAAAGCAATTTCCAAACAGACAGTCTCCAAGTGGATAGGAAATTGCATAAGATTCTGTTACTCCTACCATGGAAAGCAAATTCCACAGAACATAAGACCTCACTCTACAAGGGCTACAGCCACTACCACAGCTTTCCTACGAGGAGTGGCTACCAAGGACATTATTGAGGCGGCTACTTGGACCTCCGTGCATACATTTGCCAAGCATTACAACTTACCTCTATACTCTAGATCCCAAGCAGGGTTTGCCACTGCTGTATTGCAAGGGATCCTAACTACACCATAATTCTTCTTCCTCCTCCCCTAGTTTGGCTATGGTATTCTACCCATTTGTTAGGACTGCAGATGCATCCTTGAAGGACATAGTACAGTTTTGTACCTACCATAAATGTAGATGTCCGAACAGGATAGCATCTGCAGTCAGGATTACCCACCCTCCTTCCCCTCTGTGGTACTCCTAGGGTATTTACCCTCCTAATAGCTAGCTAGGGGGGGATCTCTTATGGTGTATTTGTTTGTATATATGTACATACATGCTTATTTTTTGTGTTTGCCTACTATTTTTTTTGGAAACATTGACATTTACCCAAAATTTAGATTTCCAAGAGGGCAACTGGCATCTGGGGCAAGAAACACTGAGGAAAATGGCGTCGGCTGATGCCTTTATACCCGAAGACCAGCAGAGATGACGTCGGGTGAAGTGCGACACCAGCCGAGGCCAGACCCAGACTTTGGAATCCGGCCGACCGAAGGGCTGTCTGACGACAGGACAACCCATTTGTTAGGACTGCAGATGCTATCCTGTTCGGACATCTACATTTATGGTAGGTACAAAACTGTACTTTACACTTCTACTTGGACAAAACCAAAGCTTTCAGGAAATCTGAGCAATTATTGGTAGCATATGCTGCAGGAGCACAGGGAAAAGCCATTTCAAAATAGACTATTTCAAAATGGATAGGACATTGTATACGTTTCTGCTATACACACCATGGGAAACCTGTACCTAGCAGCGTTAGATCTCACTCCACTAGGGCAACAGCCACTTCAACTGCCTACCTCAGAGGAGTACCTACCAAGGATACTTTGGAAGCAGCAACTTGGAGTTCTGTACATACCTTCACCAAGCATTACCATCTGCCTCTATACTCTAAATCCAGAGCTGGCTTCGCCACTGCAGTGCTGCAGGGCCTTATAGCCACCCCTAATGCCTTATAGAACCAGCCACCCTACCTCAGCTTTGGGATTCTACCCAAGTGTAATGACTGCAGCAGTGTAACACGATGAACATACTACAGTTTTGTACCTACCATAAATGTAGATGTTCGAGTGTATACACTGCTGCAGTCCAGGTTACCCTCCCTCCTTCCCCTCTTACTTGCTGGTATGTACCTATGTCTTCTACCCCTTACTACCTATGGGGAGTATTTGCTGCTAGCTGAAAGTTGTTGTTTGCTTTTCTTATTTATGTTTCATTAGCAATTTGAATTGCCTACCTATTTGGGGGCACCTGACATCTGGGGCAAGAAAAACTGAAGAAAATGGCGTTGGCTGCATCTTATATACCCCTGCCACACTGACGTCAGGGAGGATGCAACAGCAACCGACGCCGGACCAAGATTTTGGAACTCAGGCCGACTGGGGATCCACCTGACGACAGGATAACCCAAGTATAATGACTGCAGCAGTGTATACACTCGAACATCTACATTTATGGTAGGTACAAAACTGTACTTTTCTCTTCTGCCACAAGGGATGCCGGCTGTCAAAATGGAGGTATGCACTGGAAAACGTTTCTTTCCTAAAAATTTTAGATTCATACCTCCCACAGATATTGTTCTTAGTTATAGTAACATCAAGGAAATTGATTCAGTTCATCTCAACCTGATAGGTGAAATCCAAGAAGTCAGTAGAGTGGTTAAGGAAGTCAATAAATTCCATCAATTCATCTCTACTCCCTTTCCATAGAAAAAAAAATATCATCCAGGTATCTCAGGCAACTTTCCACCTTATTGAAAAGGGGAGAATTGAATGCCATGTTGGTCTCCCAGGTCCACTGCATCATATTAGCAAAGATGGGGGCCAATGCTGCCCCATAGCAACACCCCTATGCTTCTGTAAAACTCACCTTAAAATAGACAAATTTATTGGTGAGTACAGTCTCCATAAACTGGTATACCAAACGGGTGTCAGATAGATTCAGGTTAGAGCCTTTTACTATAGCTTCAAAGAGCCAGTTAAGACCTAGATCGTGGGGTATAACTGGAAAAAGGTCCTTGATGTCCACGGTGACAAACAAGCTTTCAGATAAAAAAAAAATCAGTGTTAGCCAAGCATTCAAGGAAGTGCCAGGAGTCTTTCAAAAGGTGCCTTTTGTTGTTAAAAAAGTGTTTTAATTTCAAGTCCACATATTTTGCAAGGGGCTCAGTCTTCAATCCTGCTGAAGCCACTATAGGTCTAATAGGGGGGGTCGGTCACAGATTTGTGGATCTTGCGGATCCCAAATATTGCAGGGATCCTTGGTTTCTTGACAACAAAGTACTCCCTTGTCGTAGCAGATCTCCCAGATCCCAGATGTCTCTCAGATCAAAATTGATAAAGATGTCTGCCAAAATCTAATTGATGCCATGGTAGGCTATGTTTGTCTTGTTTTGTGATGCCTTGGAAAAAAATTCCCCATTGTTCAGATATTCCAACATTTTCAAGGAATAAATTAAATGATCCATCAACACAACTCCTCCTCCCTTGTCTGGCTTCATGATACATAAATTCCTGTTATTGCATAGGGAGAAAAGCAGTCATCTTTCCATCACTGTAAGATTATAAAAGGTATGCTTCTTACCAGACCACCATTGTCTGTTGGTATTTTCGCAAAAATGTTCGAATAATAAAACAGGTGGCGCCAAGGGTGTGTTGTATATACTACTCCTGCTGACTTCCACATTCTCCGTGCTAGCTGTGTTAGGCATCATGGTGCATTTAAAGTTCAATTTCCTTGTGAACAACTTTAGTTTGACCAGTAAATCCACTACTCTGTGTTTGCTAGAGGAAAGAAATTTAAAACCTTTTTTAAAAAGTGTACCAAAAGCTGGTGTTATGGTAGTGTGAGATAAATTGTACATTGTTGAAGGCACACTGCTCAGCTTGACCTTACTGTTGGATTGTATTAACTAGCGTAAAGAACAAGTGGATTCCCTGGTGAAAGCTTCCAACTCAGGTATGGACTCAAACAACAGGCCTTCCTCTGTTACTAATGGTTTTATTGACCACAACTATCTTGTGCAGCAGCAGTTTGTTCTAAAGGACCATCCATGTGGTCAAAAGTTGCAGTGAATGTGATGAACCTTGAGCATGGTTCTGAGAACGCTGTGAGTTTTAATTTGCAAGATTTTTTTATGTCTAAACACAATTTTATGGATTATAGTAATGAAACTTCTGTTGTTATTCATAATATTTTTTCAAATAACAACCAAGAGTCAACTTTAAAACGTGATGTTATGTAGTCCAATCTCACCTACATTCTTACCCGTGGGTTCGGAGCCGAATGTCGGCTCCGACTCGGCCATACTTTTTAGCTCAAAGTCTTTCTATTGGCTGGGCTAAGATGGTATCCCATGCTGCACTGCTCTCTATCCCCAGATCTCGTTTGCCGCTCATGTAGCTCGGACGTGGTCTCGCTCTTGGCTGTGGATAAGTACCCTTTTCTTCTTATATCAGAGAAGTTTTTTGCAAAAAAGCTATTTTAATAGCTATTGTGTGTGTTCTTGACTGTATTGTGGAAAGGTCGTGTTTTCTTTTATAGCATATTCTGTGGTATCCCACTAGCTGTTTCCAATGGGCCAGGCCCATTTCAGTTAGAGAACCTAGTCTGTCCCCTTGCTTTCCTTTTGTGCTAAATCCCTCCCTTGGACTAAAACTGTTTAAATTAGAAGAATTAGTCCTTCCCCCTTGTATTTGTGTATAAAGATCGTTTGAGTTAGAGGTCTTTGTAGTGTGCTGTTGTTGTTTGGCTTGTGACTGTTTGACCGTTGGTCTTTTTTGAGTTAGTTACTTGCTGTTGTGGTAACTATGTCCAAAGATACTAAGGAGCATAAGCCCTTGGGCTTCAAGAAGTGCTCGAAGTGCAGTTATAAGATGTCCATCACTGATGGACACTTTGTTTGTGTGTATTGTCTGGGAGCGATTCATCTCCAGGAATCGTGTAGTTTTTGTCATGCCTTTAGCCCGCGTATTCTTCAGGAAAGGAAGAACAAATTGATTTAGAAGGGACTTTTGAAACCCTCCTTCAAGGAGGGTCTGGAGAGTGCTTTCAGCTCCAAGGCAAAAAAGCGATCCCCGGCTCCATCAGTATCCTCGGAGCCGCCGGAGAAAATATCAAAATCTTCATCGACATCTTCGGCTCCATTGTCTTCGGGGCCGCAGGAAGTGTCAGTGGTTATGGAACCTGCTTTGGCTCCAATTTTCTTGGAGCCTGTTTGGAGCCAGTCGCCTAGCATTAGGCCGGTATCTCCTCCTCGCAGGTCCCCTTCAGAGAGGAGGTCTTGATCTCCTTCCCTATTCTCCAAATCTTCCAGGACCTTATCGGATGTGGACGTCGATAGAGTGGTGCAGAGACTTCTTCAGTCACCGGTACTGGCTAAATTGATCTCGGCTCCGACCCAGTCACCTCCGGAGCCGGTCCCTCAAACTACATCGATACTTCCTCCTCCGAGCACATCTCAGCTCCGTATGATGTCCCTAGGTTGGTTCTGACAGCCCCTCCTGGCTTATCAGTTCCAACGTCAGCTCCGACCCCGTCGGTGCCGTCCACGGGGCTCAGGACTCAGGATTCATTGGCCGGACCCGTGGGAGAGGCTTCGGGACACCTCTCTGCTCCTAGTCTACCTCAGTGCTTCGGAGCAGGGAAGCCTGACTCCTGTCTCGGCGAGGCTGGTCGTTCTTCGGATCTGGGATGACCAGCCTTTGAGGCCATGTGGAGCACGCTGTCCAGGTTGTCAACGGCATCATACGGGTTGGTCACTCTGTCACCTACAACACCGGTGCAGTTCTCTGATCATCATCTATCTCTGGACAGCGGAGCCTCAAGGCCTCAGGGTACCCCCACAAGTGGTCCCCATATTTCTGAGGGCCCCTCAGAGTTTTTGCCTGAGGAGCCACCCAGAAAGAAAATGTGCAAGAGGAAGCAGATAGATTCCCAGGATGAGTCTCTCATGTCAGACACCGACCTCAAGGAATCGGAGGGGGTCCCCTAAGTCATCCTCTGAGGATGTTTCTTTCTCTGACATCCTAGAGATTTTGAAGCAGAGAGGTGACTGGCCATCCAAAGCCCCCTCCGAAGAGGAGTCGGTCTTCCTGAAGGCCTTTGGTGCTCAGCCCTCTGCCTCCTGGGTATCTCCACCCTTCGATGAGCTTCTGCATTTGGTTTGTCAAAGAGTGTGGGAAACCCCTGACTCTATGGAACCAGTCCCCAGGAGACCCAATAAATTTTTGTCTGCCACTCTTGATAAGGAATTTCTATCTAAGGGAGTCCCTGTGGATGCCATGGTGGTGGCAGCTGCCACCCAGAAAGAATTAGCTGAGACTTTTTCCGCCGTCCATCCCCCTAACAAGGAGTCTAGGGTTATGGACCAGTACGGGAAGCATACGTTTTCTTCAGCGACCTTTACCTTGCAGTCACTGAATTACTTATCACACTTTACACAGCTCCAGAGAGATCTCGTAAAGGAGCTTGGAGATACTCTCACGGGTAACGTTTCTGAGGTGGTGGCCCAGAAGGTCAATGCTCAGATGTCTACCCTCAGTTCTGTTGCAAACTCCTCCATGAGGCTGATCTCCTACGCAGCCAAGGGAGCGAGTAGGGCAGCAAGTTCAGGAGTTGCTCTTAGGAGGCAGGCCTGGATGCGCCTTTGTCATTTCGCGGAGGCCTTCAAGTCTTCATTCACCGACGCCCCGTTTGATGGTTCCTCTTTGTTCGGAACCAAGGTGAAAAACACTCTCACTAGGTGCGAGCAAGTGGGAAAAACTCTGTCTGCCGTAGGAGTCCATTTTTCCCTTCCCTGTAGGCCTCATCCCAAGGCCCAGATGGGTGGAAAAATGTGGTTCAAGAAATCACAGAAGTTTTTTTCCCAGTGCACAAGGTGAGTCCCCCTCCAGAGGCAGGGGAGGGGGTGGTTATTCAGGAAGATGCCACCCTAGGGGCAGAGGAGGCCCTCGCAACCTGGGAGACCGAGATTCCTTTTGTGGTTCTCTCTACCGCCGCTCCTGATGGGAGGCCCGACTGTGTGTTTCCGGAGCCAGTCGGAGGTCGAATCTCACTATACCTGGAGGCCTGGCAAGATATCACCCAGGACCAATGGGTTCTACGAATAATTTCTCTAGGATATGTCATTCCCTTCTCGTCAAATCCCCCTCCAGTCAAGAAAATCCCGGATGTTCCACCCAGTAAAAGGGATTACTCAGCTTCAGAAGTTTCAAAGCTGCTAGGAAAAGGAGCCATCCAACATGTCCCCTCAGACCAGATCGGATTAGGGACTTACTCCAGATTCTTTTTGGTGCCGAAAAGGACAGGGGACCTGAGACCCATTTTGGATCTCAGCCGATTGAACACCCATGTGCAAAAGTCCAAGTTCCGAATGCTCACATTGCAGTCTATTCTCCCATTGATGGGAAAAGAAGTGTGGATTTGCTCCATTGACCTCAAGGATGCTTACTACCACATAAAGATGGACAGGGCATCCAGAAGTCACCTACGCTTCCGGCTGGGACCCAGTCACTTTCAGTTTTGAGCCCTGCCCTTTGGTCTCACCACAGCCCCCAGGGTGTTTACCAAATGCATGGCAGTGGTGACTGCTCACTTGAGACATCAGGGATTCCAAGTGTTCCCATACCTGGACGACTGGCTCCTTACTGCCACCACCAGGCATCTACTAGTTCAGACCAGAGATGCTACTATCAGCTTATGACAACAGGGCATCACCTTGAACTGGGAAAAACCTGCCTTGTTGCCCTCGCAGTGTGTCACCTTTATAGGCGCCAAATTAGACACCATCCTCATGCAGGTGTTTCTACCACAGGAAAGAATCAGAGTCCTACAGCAACAGGTTTGCGCCTTGCTCCCTCTGAGAAGAGTGAAGGCAAGATGGGTCCTTCAATTGTTGGGAACAATGGCTGCTGCAATTATGTTAGTCCCTCTGGCAAGGTTAAATATGAGGCTCCTTCAGTGGCTACTCTTCGCCCAGTGGTCTCTTCAATGTCTTCCACTTTCTCACCCTATTCTATTCATAGACAGGTGCAAACAGGATCTCAGTTGGTGGCTTCACACCGATAGCCTCAGTGCGGGAAAGCCCTTCGTTCCTTCGCCCCTGGTTGCCACGGTGACCATGGATGCCAACCAGATGGGGTGGGGGGGCATTATCTATGCAGGACAGTCCAAGGCACATGGCAAGAGCATGAGATGCATCTGCATATCAATGTCCTGGAGATGAGAGCAGTGCTACTAGCGTTGCAAGCATTTCAGAGAGTTTTCTTCCTCTCAGGACTATTGCAATCCACTCATACAATGTGTGTGGTATCTGAACAAACAGGGAGGAACCAAGTCATATCCCCTTTGCAGAGTGGCCATGTGAGTGTGGCAGTGGGCAGTGTCTTCCCAACATTTTCTGGTAGCAATGCACATTCCGGGGAAGTCCAATGTGATCGCAGACAGGCTAAGCAGAGCTATTCTGATGCCTCACGAGTGGTCCCTGAACTGTCAAGTTGCGGAGCAGATCTTCCACAGGTGGAGTCAGCCTTGCTGAGACCTTTTTGCCAGCCCCCTCAGTGCCAAATACAGCAGCTACTTCACCCATATCCCCCCTCAGGGGGAGTCACCCAGGGATGCTCTAGTCCACGATTGGCCTTCCTATCTACTATATGCCTTCCCTCTGGTTCCCTTGCTGTCAAAGGTTATTCAGAAATCGCAATCCTTGGGAAGCAAAATAATTCTGATTGCCCCAAACTGGCCTCATCAAATTTGGTTCCCCTTTCTCCATCCCTATCTCATGGAAGCTCCTTGGATTCTGGGCCCACAACCACACTTACTGACTCACATGTCAGGGCAGCTCCATCCCCCTCTTAGGACCCTCCGGTTGACAGCCTGGCTACTCCACTTCCGTCATTAGTTAGGCTTTACCAATTTTCGCCAGAGCTGGTTCATAGTCTATCTTCCTCTCATAAGCCTTCGACCAGGAAGATTTATTACAGCAAATGGAAGAGGTTTTCAATCTGGGCACATGCCAAAAACATTGACCCTTACACAGCTCCAGTTTCATCTGTTTTGGAGTTCCTGTCTATGCTTTTTAACCAGGGTTCAGCGGCCGCAACCATTAAAGTCCAGTTGGCGGCGATTTCTACCTTTCATGTCACAGACGAACCTAGCCTAATGGCACAGACACTGTAAGGCTTTCCTGAAGGGCACTTTGTTGCTTCGTCCTCCGGTCTCGGAATTTGTTATGCCTTGGGACTTAAACTTTGTTCTACAGGGTCTCACTTCACCCCCCCTTTGAGCCTGCAGCCAGTTGTGATTTAAAATTCTTAACTTGGAAGACTGTCTTTTTGGTAGCCATCACATCAGCCAGACGCGTTTCAGAGCTTCAAGCTTTATCAATCAAACCCCCTTATTTGATTTTTCATAAGGACAGGGTTTCTCTTAGACCGAATCCCTCCTTTCTTCCCAAAGTAGCTTCAGTTAGTAACCTTAACCAATCTATTGAATTGCCAGTGTTTTTTCCCCATTTCTCAAACAAGGCAGAATTCAAATTTCATCAGCTGGATGTGCACAGACAATTACGTTATTATTTGCACAGAACGAAAGACCTCAGGAAATCTGATCAGTTGTTTGTTTCATTTTCAGAAAACAGAATTGGGTCTCCTGTTTCCAAAGTCAGATTGTCCAGGTGGATTTCCAGTTGTATTTCTTTCATTTATACTTCGGGGGAAGAGATTTACCGTTCCGGGTGAAGGCTCACTCTACCCAGTCTGTATCTACATCTGCAGCTTTTCAGGCCAGATTGTCTATGGATGATATTTGTGCTGCAGCTACTTGGGCATCTCCTCACACCTTTGTTACTCATTACAAGTTAGATGTGATATCTAGGGGCAGGTCTTCCTTTGGTTCCACAGTGCTCAGGAGTATTTTCCACTGAGCCTCCCAGGTTTTCGGTGCTGGGGACTCTGTCCCACGGGTAAGAATGTATGTAGTCCATCTCGCCTCACATTCTTACTTACCCCCCCCCTTCCCCCATCCTGGAGGATCTGGAGGTTAGGCCTGGTTTCAGAGTTCCCTTCATTCTTGGTTTGTTTTTCCTTTCCTTAGGTGTTGTTATGCATGGAGAATTAGTGCTGGTGCCCGCAGCAAACTAGATCTGGGGATAGAGAGCAGTGCAGCATGGGATACCATCTTAGCCCAGCCAGTAGAAAGACTTCGAGCTAAAAAGTATGGCTGAGTCGGAACTGACATTCGGCTCCGAATCCACGGGTAAGAATGTGAGGTGAGATGGACTACATACATCGAACGTTATGGTGAGTACATAACTTCTTGATTCAATCCTTTGAGAAACTGTTCATTAAGTACAAAAGCATTCAGATGGACAACTTATTTCTTAATTATTGCATCCAGAATAAGTGTGCTCCTAAAGGCTTACGAATATACAAATACCCTAATGGAGTGACTTGTGCTCCATATTCCACCATGAACTATTAGAATTTTTTGACAAGCTGGTATTGAAGTCATGAAAATAATGGTTCGTGAAAACTTGCAAAACCTTACTAAACTGGAAAACAATCTTAAAACTTTAGATGAATACAGTAAGTCCGATCTACTCATCTTTTACCACCAGGAAGATTTTAAATGAAAAGTGGATAAAGTTGAATACTATGAAACAATGGCTTTCAGATGAAAGCAGAAAAAGATTTCTAGGGACATCAATGACTATTTAAATAAAACGGTGTACCACCAGGGAAAAGTATGTCTAGGAAACCTACTGAATTCCATGGTTCAAAATATAGTAATTTATCTAAGATCAGTGAAACTAATGAATCTGGGGCAGCAGAAAGCCCTTCGAGATCCAAGAGACTGGAGGAGAAAAGAGAAAAACAAAATATTAATTCCTCTGATTTTTCAAGAGCAGGATTTTCGGAGGGGGGACTACCAGAACAGGCACCTCCAGAACAGGTTGAACTAAAGTTGTTCACAAGGAAATTTAACTTTAAATGCACTTTGATGCCTAACACAGCCAGCACAGAGAATGTAGAAGTGAGCAGGAGTAGTACATACAACACACCCTTAGCACCACCTGCTTTGATAAACATCTTTGTGAAAACACCATCAGACAATGATGCTCTGGTAGGAAACGTACCATTTATAATCTTACAGTGATGCAAAGAGAACTGCTTTTCTCTCTATGCAATAACAGGAATTTACGTATCATGAAGCCAGACAATGGAGGGGGGCTGTTGATGGATTGCTTCATTTATTCCTCGAAAATGTTGGAATATCTGAACAATAGGGAATTTTTCTCTGAGGCATTATGAAACGAGATAAACATAGCCTACTGTCACCCAGTTTGACTCTGTCAAAGGGAGATCATGCCTGTTAAACTTAGTGGACTTTGAGACAATCACCAAAACCCTAGATGAGGGCAAATCTGTGCATACGGTCTACCTAGACTTAGCCAAGGCCTTTGACACATTCCCCCACTGAGGCATCATTGATAAATTCACCCAGCTGGGTATCAACCCATATATTGTCAGGTGGGTTGCAAACTGATTTATTGATAGAAATTATACAGTCAAAACAGGGGACTCCACCTCCTCAAGAAGACCTGTAACCAGGGTGTTCCACAGGGATCAGTTCTGGGACCCCTACTGTTTGGAATCTACTTCTCTGAAGTACAGGCTAAAACTAAAGGACTATGGCTGACAAAGTTTGCTGATGACTGCAAACTGGGAGCAATCATTGAAACCCCTAGCGATGTCAACATCCTGCAAGAAGGTCTTACACAGGCTAATGACTGGTGCCAAAGTCATGGTCTTAAACTTAATACAAAAAATGCATTATCATCCCTTTCGGAAAGGGTGATGTTCCTGCAAACTACTACATCAATAACAATATGATAAGCACACAGTGGTGAGAGAACTGGGCAGACAGGTTGACAGCAACTTTAACTTCAATCATCATGTCTCCACAGTGATAAGAAAGGCATTTTATATTGCTCATCTCATAAGTAAGGGCATTGACTCCAGAAAAAAAAAGAGGTTATAACCCCCCTGTACTCTTCCCTCATCAGGCCAGTATAGAGTACAACACTCCTTTTGGTATGTTCCTTTCCAAACACCTGCAGCAACTGGAGAGAACACAAAGGTTCCTAACACAGAAAATTCGGGGTATTCAAGATCTGTCGTATGCAGACGGACTGAAATCATTGCCACTTTATTCTGAGTCATACAGACTGCTCAGAGGTGGCCTGAACCTTGCATATAGAGCAATCTCTGAACCAGCTGTAATGGAAATGCAGCACTTTCACAACTCAAATGGCACAAGGGCCACTCACTCAGAGGACCTTAACCTGGAATGTGACATCAACAGAACTTGGTGGAGAGACAAAATTGTATTCCAGAGGTTGCCCCACCTTTGGATCAAGCTTCCTGTTCATGTTAAACAAAGCCCCTCATTGGTCCTATTTAAGTGCAGTTTGGACAATTGCATGGGTAACCAGAAATTCACCCCAGGGGTTACATCTGTGTCCCTCCTGGACAGAGGCAATAGGTGCTGATTTTAGTGTCTGCTTGAACTAGCCACCCTTGGGAACACGGGTTGAACTTGGCTAGGCTTGTAAGGGCCCCCGGGGCCATTAGCCTAGTAACTATGGCATCAGTTTGATTTTGGAAGACATCTTTATCAATTCCAGTCTGAGAGCTAAGACAACGGATTATGTTGTCGTCAAGTACCCAAGGATCTCTGTGATATATGGGATCCCCAAGATCCACAAATCTGTGACCGGCCCCTATCTTAGACCTATAGTGGCTTCAGCAGGATCAAAGACCAAGCCCCTTGTGAAATAATATGGACTTGAAATTAAAACACTTTAACAACAAAAGGCACCTTTTGAAAGACTCCTGGTACTTCCTTGAATGCTTGGCTAACACTGATTTTTTTATCTGAAAGCTTGTTTGTCACCATGGACATCAAGAACCTTTTTACAGTTATACCCTACAATCTTGGCCTTGACTAGTTCCTTGAAACTATGGTAAAAGGCTTTGACCTGAATCGATCTGACACCAGTTTGGTATACCAGTGTGTGGAGACTGTACTCAAGAATAACTTTGTCTGTTTTGAGGGTGGGTTTTACAAACAGCATAGGGGTTTTGCTATGGGGACAGTGTTGGCCCCCATCTTTGCAAGTATGGTGCTGTGGACCCAGGCGACCAACATGGTATTCAATTCTCCCCCTTTCAATAAGGTGGAAAGTTATATGAGATACCTGGATGATATTTTCTTTCTATGGAAAGAGAATAGAGATGAATTGATGGACTATATTGACTTTCTTAACCACTCTATGGATTTATTGGAGTTCACCTATCAGGCTGAGACTAATTCAATCATTTTCCTTGATGTTACTATAACTAAGAACAACATTTGTGGGAGGTATGACTAACATTTTTAGGAAATAAACTTTTTCCAATGTATACCTCCATTTCAACAGCCAGCATCTTTTGTGGCAGAAGAGAGACCTGGTAAAGGGTCAATTTATATTAAGCTGGTTAGTGTTAAATGATATTATGTTTCAAGATAAGGTACAAAACAATTTCTCTTAATTATTCAATAAAATAACTAAAGTAATTATATCATTGCAAAACATTTACCCAATTAAAACCCTCTAATTACATTCTGTATTAAGTCCCTTAGGGACTAAAGTTTCATACTTTAATATAAAAATAGATTATTTTTTAAATAGTTTAAGTTTCAAAAGAAAACCGTGGAAGCTATCCATCCTAACCTGTTCTAATATACTGCCCTGAAGTCCTTCCACATTACTACCATGATATATTATTTTATATATAAAAGATGTGCGTTATTTGTGTTTTTTATACTCAGAAAAGGCTTTTAGCCAAAGCCCTAAGATAGATTTTATATGAATAAAATACTATTGTATAGAAAACTGCTTGGTGGATTCCTGGTTGTGTGTGATCTGTTGTTGCTGCTATTAGCTGATTCTCTATTCAGTACACATACTTGTTTAATTTATTTGGTATTTTTACTCACGTGATCTTTTTAATAATTTTTACTAAACCCTGTATTTTTTTTTACAATTTCATATTGAAAGGCTTCTTGAATGTACTTTTAGGTATTTGTATTTATTTATTTATTTATTTATTTATTTATTTATATTTGTTGACCGGGAGTGTCCGACTGGACGTAGGTCCATTTTCAGCAGAGGCCCGGGGAGAAAAGCTTCACAGTTAAAATAAACAGACAGTAGTTGCATTGGATTACATAGCGATTAACAATTTACATAGCAATTACTTGCAACATATTTATAGATGAAGAACATAGTACATCAGTAGACAACTAGAATCTTTATCTGTGAAGTACATAACAGACATTAACAAATGTTACAAGAAGAAGTTCCTGCTGTATAATAAGTACTGGTTTATGAGCATCTGAGCTTGCTATAATCAAGGTAGTTAGTGGAGTGGAAAGAAAGGTAGTGGTTGGATGGGGAAGGTGATATTAGAGTGGGAGTTGCAAGGGCATAGCCAGCATGTTTTTAGGTGCGCTTTTAGTAAAGTTTTGAAGTGGGTGCATGATGGTATGGAGGTAATTGTGGGTGGGAGGAAGTTCCATAATTTGGCTATGGTGCAAGAGAATAGTGCTTCACCAGCAGAGTTATTGGCTTTAGGGATCTGCAAGTGATTTTTGTTGCTGGATCTTAGTGGTCTGGTGGTGCGATAGGGTTGGAGTAGATTCTGGAGGAATGGGACATTTAGTGGATGATTTACTAGTTTGTGGGCGAGTGAGAGTTGATACCATTGAAGGAGGTGAGGGAGTTCAAGCCAGCCCAGTTCAGCAAGTGAGAGACAGTGGTGACTACGGTAGGATGCCCCTGTGGCGATTTTGTTGTAGCAGGTCTCTAGCTTGTTTAGATCGCATTGCCTTAGGTTGGTATATATTGGACAGGCATAAAGTAGGGTGGAGATAAGGTGGGAATTTGCTATTGAAATATTTGCTGCTTTGGTGAGAAGTTGCTTATTTCTGTATAGCGCTCCTAGTTTTTTTGTGGACTTTTTTATGGTCAAGGATATGTGAATGTCAAATTTTAGTTTATTGTGTAATTCCACTCCTAGGAATTTGGTGTGTTCGGTTGGGTGTATAGTGGTGTTGTCTTTTGCTGTGATGTTAAAGTGAGAGTTGTTTTGAGTATGTTTGATGGGTTGGAAGATGAGTAGTTTAGTTTTGTTTGGGTTGAGTATTAATTGGGCATCGGATAACCAAGTTTCAACAGAGGACTTTTTGCAGTTTGGGTAGGAACTGGGCTAAGCAGATGATGGTTGAGTCATCTGCGTATTGTATGAGTGTGCCATGTTTGGTGGCAGAGGCTAGATTATTGGTGAAAACAGAGAAGAGTAGGGGTCCAAAGATGGATCCTTGGGAAACCCCTATGGAGACAGGTAGTTGGGGAGATATGTCATTCTGCCATACAACGGATTGTTGGTGGTCAGGCAGGTAACTCTGAAACCAGTTGGTGACTGATTGCGAGAAGGATAGGTTATTGAGGACAGAGATAAGTTGTTTGTGTGGGACCATGTCAAATGCTTTAGATAGGTCTAGGAAAGTAGCAGATGAGAGATAGCCTTTGTTTTTATGCTGAAGGATAGTGTTAGTAAAGGAGAGTAAGGCAGTGGTGGTGCTATGGTTTGGTCGGAAACCATGCTGAGTATTGGAAAGGAGGTTGTTAGTAAGGAGGTAGTCTGAGACCTGAGAGTGTATGCATCTCTCTAGTATTTTGGAGAGTGAATAGCTGTGGGGCGGTAATTGGTTAGTTCTGTGGAGGGTCCGCCTTTGTGGAGGGGAATTATATGTGATACTTTCCACAGTGTGGGAACGTAACTTTCTGACAGAGATCGGTTAATCAAGATGGATACTGGGTAGGACAGAGCATCAGCCGTGATTTGTAGGTATTCACTTGGGAGGTTGTCTGCTGCTAATCTGGTGGGCTTAAGTTTAGTTAAGAGTTTTTTTATGTTGGAGGTAGGTACAGGAGAAAAAGAGAAGGCAGTGGGGAGATTACTAGTTGAAGGTATGGGTTGGAGGGGAGGGGGTTGTGTTGTTTAGCTAGTGATAGTATGGTTTGTGTGAAGTGTGTGTTGAATGAGGTAGCAATATTTTATGAGGAGTGAGGGATGTTAGGAGGAGGGGTACTGACTTTACCTGGGTGGAGGATGGAGTTTATGGAGGACCAGAATTGTTTGGGGCTATGTTGAGAGGAGTCTAGGGAAGACTGGTAGTACTTGAATTTGTCCTGTTTTATTAGCTTTTTGACTCTGTTGCGTAGTTCTAGGAATTTCTGTCTAGTTGAGGGGGTTTTGGTTTTGCACCAGTGCTCCCAGGCTTTATCCCTGTTTTTCGTTTCTGACTTAGTGGTTTTCTGTAGCCATGGGGAGGGTTGTGCTTTCATTCTGGAAAGTCTTATGGGGGCATGGTAATTAAGGATGCTCAGGAAGGTAGTATTAAAAAATTCAACTGCGTCATCAAGACTGAGATACTTTAGAGGATGCCAGTTACATTCTTTGAGGGATGAGATGAATGTGAGTGGGTTAAAGTTTAGTTTTTTACGTATTTGACGGTAGATGACAGGTTTAGCTTGGTATAGGTATTTTTTGAGTAGGAATGTTGGGGAGTGATCACTGAGGCTATCTGATAAGCAGCCTGTTAAATATGACTGGGGGCTCTTACTGACTAGTATCCAGTCCAGGGTAGTGTGCTTGCTGGAGTTTGTATTTATCTTGGTTGGTGACTGGACTAGTTGGGTGAAGCCATGAAGGTTTACATGATGTGTTGGATGGTTGCCAAAACAGGATTGCCAGTCAATATTGAAATCACCTAAAATGATAGTTTCTTGGGGGAGATGGTGGGTAGACCAGCTGAAGAGGTTTTCTAGTGAAGGGATGTTTTGGCCAGGTGGGAAGTAGCATCCAGTTATGTTGATGGTTTTGTTTTGGTTTATTTTGAGGTTGGTATATATTATGTCTTCATTGCCTATTTGTGGAGCTGATGATTTTAAGGTCTGGATGTTTAGATGCTGTTTAAATAATATAGCTACACCACCTCCTTTCTTGTTTAGCCGGTCTACTCTTAGTATGCCATAACCTGTAGGGAGTATTTGCTCACTGGTAATGTGAGGGTTTAGCCATGTTTCTGTCAGGATGACTATATCTGAGGAGTACAAGTCTGTGGTGGCATGGAGTTCATGGACTTTGTTGGATATACTTCTAATATTTAGGCTTAGTAGAAGGAAGTCACTTGGCTTTCTGTTGGCTGTAATGTGGGAGAAGTTGTGGTTTCTAGTCTGATTATGAGGATTGGGGTTGGAGATGGTAGGGCCAGGGTTGGGGTGGTTATCTCCACTTAGGGCTAGTTTAGATATGCATGAGGTTATTAGTTTTCTCAGTTTTTGAATGTTTATAAGAGAAACTTTATGATTGTGCTCTTTGGGTAATAGGTATGATGGGAGGGTTACTGTGTTAAGTTGTAGGGATGCTTTATGTTTGAGTAATATAGTTGGTAGAATATGTGGGGGGTGCATAGGGATGTTTCTTGAGTTGGTGGAAGGGGAGCTGAGTGAGGGTGAGACATGACTGGTGGTGTGAGTAGTAGTACAGTGGTGGTGGTTGAGTGGGGGAATGATGGAGCTTTGGTAGGATGTAAGATATGCAAGGAGAGTACATGCCGTGAGCATAGGTAAGGTATGCTTGTAAATGTTAGTTGAGGAGGTGTGATAGTAGTGGGAAGATGGAGGAGGTAGTGTTGGGTTTATGCTCTGGTTGGCTACTGGAAAGATGGGAAGGGTTTGTGAGTGTAACAAAGGTGGGACCACTAGGGGTGGGAGGGAATAGGTGGCAGGGTGGGGGGGCAAAGCGGGTAGTGACCCTGTTAGTTGTTCTTATGAGGGGGCTGGAAACAGTCAGGTAACAGAGTTAACTGATAAATGAACATATGATAGTGACAAGGGTGGTTGTAGTTGTAAAAATGGTGCCTGCCACAGGTAATATTTATTAACTTTGGGATTGTCTTAAGGTAATAAACAGGGAAGGGGGGAGAACAAGGGTGTGAGCAGGTAGTTCTTTGAACTGCTGCTAATGAGCCAAAGCAAAGACAAGTTTGTGTTTAAGACACAATCACAATTGACCAAGGACTGCTCTGAAACTGTAAGTCATTTCTTAACCATTTCTCAGGTGGAAAAACAGGATAACCTTGTACCAGTAGGCTACTGTGGTCTCAGTTTAAATTAACAAACACACAGTATTGATCAGTTATGGATACTATTTGCTAATAGAAGGGAATAAGAGAGAAAGTGGAAGATGAGTGAGTGTGTGTGTGTGGGGGGGGGGGGGTGCTTACAAGCCAAAGCTGAGTGCTCTCAGGAGAAAATGAATATTGGCTCAAACAGGTAGACACATACTCAAAAGTTAACTTTAGCTGTTTGCAGACAGTTCATACCCGGACTGTGCTTTTCTTATAAGAATGATAAAGGTGGTACCGCAGTTGAATACTTAAGAGTGGTGTTAGGGCTAGAAAAAAAGATTACAGAGAGGAGTAAGCACTTTGAGATGGTAAAGATATATTAGAAAGATTACAAAAAAACAAACTGAGCAAACAGCTACTGTATATGCAGGAAAATGTCTTGAACCAACAACTAGTATATACAGATACTGAGCCAATTGGAAAAACATCTGTTAGAAAAACCTCAAGACAGTTATGCAGTCACAGATAAAAATATAGTGAGCAGCACTCTGTCGAGGTTGTCTAATATGATTCTATCCACCAGTAACAGCACAATTATATAGAAATAATTTAGACACCAGTATGAGCTGTCTACACACAACACAATTACATGAATAACATTAGTGAACAAGGTGCGGCTATACAAACAGACCATACTAGTATACTAAAAACAACTTGGTGCAGACAAAATGATAGCATGGCATAGTAACTTCCAATAATAAAGCATAAATCATATTAGATGTCTAACTCAATTCAACGTAAACATATACAGTTGTAAAATGTCTAACATAATTCAACATAAGTAGGCATTTACAGTTGTAAAACACTTACTGGAGAGACACTGAGCTCCTTCATGGGCCTGTAGCACAGTGGATTGTAGTTGTAAAAATGGTGCCTGTCACAGGTAATATTTATTAACTTTGGGATTGTCTTAAGATAATAAACAGGGGAGGGGAGAACAAGGGTGTGAGCAGGCAGTTCTTTCTACTGCTGCTAATGAGCCAAAGCAAAGACAAGTTTGTGTTTAAGAAACAATTACAATTGACCAAGGACTGCTCTGAAACTGTAAGTCATTTCTTAACCATTTCTCAGGTGGAAAAACAGGATAACCTTCTATCAGTAGGCTACTGTGTTCTCAGTTTAAATTAACAAACACACAGTATTGATCAGTTATGGATACTATTTGCTAATAGAAGGGAATACGAGAGAAAGTGGAAGATGAGTGAGTGTGTGTGTGTGGGGGGGGGGGCTGCTTACAAGCCAAAGCAGAGTGCTCTCCAGGGGAAAATGAATATTGGCTCAAACAGGTAGACACATACTCAAAGTTAACTTTAGCTGTTTGCAGACAGTTCAGACCCGGACTGCACTTTTCTTATAAGAATGATAAAGGTGGTACCACAGTTGAATACTTGAGTGGTGTTAGGTCAAGAAAAAAAGAGTACAGAGAGCAGTAAGCACTTTGAGATGGTAAAGATATATTAGAAAGATTACAAAAAACAAACTGAGCAAATAGCTACTCTATATGCAGGAAAATGTCTTGAACCAACAACTAGTATATACAGATACTGAGCCAATTGGAAAAACATCTGTTAGAAAAACCTCAAGACAGTTATGCAGTCATATATAAAAATATAGCGAGCAGCACTCTGTCGAGCTTGTCTAATATGATTCTATCCACCAGTAACAGCACAGTTATATGGAAATAATTTAGACACCAGTATGAACTGTCTACACACAACACAATTACATGAATAACATTAGTGAATAAGGTGCAGCTATGCAAACAGACCATACTAGTATACTAAAAACAACTTGGTGCAGACAAAATGTAGGCATGGCATAGTAACTTCCAATAATAAAGCATAAATCATATTAGATGTCTAACACAATTCAACATAAACATATACATTTGTAAAATGTCTAACATAATTCAACATAAGTAGGCATTTACAGTTGTAAAACACTTACTGGAGAGACACTGAGCTCCTTCATGGGGCCTGTAGCACAGTGGATTGTAGTTGTAAAAATGGTGCCTGCCACAGGTAATATTTATTCACTTTGGGATTGCCTTAAGGTAATAAACAGGGAAGGGGGGGGGGGAGAACAAGGGTGTGAGCAGGCAGTTCTTTGTACTGCTGCTAATGATCCAAAGCAAAAACAAGTTTGTGTTTAAGAAACAATCACAATTGACCAAGGACTGCTCTGAAACTGTAAGTCCTTTCTTAACCATTTCTCAGGTGGAAAAACAGGATCACCTTGTATCAGTAGGCTACTTTGGTCTCAGTTTAAATTAACAAACACACAGTATTGATCAGTTGTGGATACGATTTGCTAATAGAAGGGAATAAGAGAGAAAGTGGAAGATGAGTGAGAGTGTGTGGGGGGGGGGGGCTGCTTACAAGCCAAAGCAGAGTGCTCTCCAGGGGAAAATGAATATTGGCTCAAACAGGTAGACACATACTCAAAGTTAACTTTAGCTATTTGCAGACAGTTCAGACCCGGACTGCGCTTTTCTTACAAGAATGATAAAGGTGGTACCGCAGTTGAAGAGTGGTATTAGGTCTAGAAGAAAGGAGTACAGAGAGGAGTAACCACTTTAAGATGGTAAAGATATATTGGAAAGATTACAAAAAACAAACTGAGCAAATAGCTACTGTATATGCAGGAAAATGTCTTGAACCAACAACTAGTATATGCAGATACTGAGCCAATTGGAAAAACATCTGTTAAAAAACCTCAAGACAGTTATGCAGTCACATATAAAAATATAGCGAGCAGCACTCTGTCGAGGTTGTCTAATATGATTCTATCCACCAGTAACAGCACAATTATATATAAATAATTTAGACACCAGTATGAGCTGTCTACACACAACACATTTACATGAATAACATTAAGTGAACAAGGTGCAGCTATGCAAACAGACCATACTAGTATACTAAAAACAACTTGGTGCAGACAAAATGCTAGCATGGCATAGTAACTTCCAATAATAAAGCATAAATCATATTAGATGTCTAACACAATTCAACAGAAACATATACAGTTGTAAAATGTCTAACATAATTCAACATAAATAGGCATTTACAGTTGTAAAACACTTACTGGAGAGACACTGAGCTCATTCATGGGGCTTGTAGCAGAATGGATTGTAGTTGTAAAAATGGTGCCTGACACAGGTAATATTTATTAACTTTGGGATTGTCTTAAGGTAATAAACAGGGAAGCGGGAGGGGAGAACAAGGGTATGAGCAGGCAGATGTTCATCGTGTTTCACTGTTGCAGTCATGACTGTAGGGTTCTCCCCTGCCGGCAGGCAGCCCTCGGTCGGCCAGAATCCCAAAGTCTGGGTCTGGCATCGGCTGTTCCATGCTACCTGACGTCAGAGCGCCAGGAGTATAAAGCTGACAGCTGATGCCATCTTCTCCAGTCTTTCTTGCCGTGCGGTGATAGCAGTTCGCAAGTGCCGGTCGGCTGACTCCTGTCGATTTTTTCTGATATACTTCAGTCCGAAGATTTTCTTCTCCACTCAAAGCTAAGTACCCTGTTGGGGAAACTTTTTTCTTGCTCCACTCCGATGTCAGAAAAAGTTAATAATTGTATTTCATGTGGGAAGCAAATACCTCATAAGGATTTTCATTGTTAACTGTATTCCTTGCTTAGGCCCTGACCACGACGTAGCTAGTTGTCGGTTTTGTGCTAGATTCAATCAACGTACAATTAAGCGAAGGTATGATTTTGCTTTTCATTACTTCGGTAGGCGCTTTAACTACAAAATGTCATCAGATACGGTTCCGGCTACCGGAGTTCACAAATGTCGCAAGGACAAAGACAGGCCTCCGAGGTCCAAATCTGATGATAGCGCACAAGCAGAGCCAGCTTCAGGTTCGGCTGTCGTCAGTGAGGTGCTTTTGCAGCCCCTGTCGTCGGCCATTTCAGAACCGACGGCCGAAACGGACTCTCATGAGGAGCCAACCAGGCCTTTAAATATTTCTGTTGCAGGACCTTTGGACAATGCTCCTTTCGGATGGGTCCGGAGCCGCTGTGCAGGTACCGGCTTCCAAAGGGGTTTTCAGGCCTACTCAGCTTCTAATAAAGGCAAAGCCTCCTTCTAAATCAAAGACTACAACGCAGGCCTCCTCTGAACCGGCTCCCAAGTCACAGAAACAGTTACTCAAGATGGCGGAGGATTTACTTACTATGATTAGGGGTTCACATCCCCCTCCAGATAAAAGGCCAAGGCAGGATGTTTATTATGATTCCTCTGATCAAGCTTTAGTTTCTTCATTTTCTTCTTCTGATCAGGAATATTCTTTCCCTCCTTATGAGGATTCTGATGCTGAAGAATCCATTCCTTCAGCTTCTCCCTCTGAGGATTTCTCTTTTGGGGAAACTTTGCATGAAATGAGGGAACATTTCCATTGGGAAGGACAGGAATACTCGGAATCTAAGAAAAGACTGAGGGATTTTCGTCTTCTTCCCCAACGTAGACCCCTGGCTATTCCTCCTGTTTTGGATATTGTGGACGATGCCTTTTCGGAGGCTAACTTAACCCCTGATTCTTTTCCTCCTGCTCCTGTTAAGCCTGATAGATATTACAGGGTTCCTGATTCCCATCTGTTTTTATACAAGAACCCTTCTGCTGACCCTGAAACCATTTCTCAGGGTCCTAAGGGAGTTAAGGCTGCTTCTGCCAAAAATCCCATTCCTACTGAAAAGGAGTCTCGATCCTTAGAGAGATGGGGCAAAAAGGTGTACACTTCTGCTACTTTGTCCATTAGGGCCTTAAACTGTCAGTTTCATATGTTTAAATACCAGCAATTTCTCTTGTCTGTTTTAAAACAAAAGCTTACTTCCATTTCACCTGTGCAGATGATAAGGAATTAAATGACTTGTTGCATGCCACTGAACAAGTTGGGAAGCATGGTTTACACTGTGGATTTGATGCCTTGGAGGCTTCTTGTAGGGCTGCGGCCTCTGGCACAGTTATTAGAAGGCATGCATGGCTAAAGGAACAGAATTTGCCTGAACAAGTAAAGGCTAAATTATTGGATGCTCCTGTTCAGCATAATGTTTTGTTTGGATCAAAAGCTGAAGAGGTGATTAAAAAGATGGAGGATAAGGCGAAATCCATGGAAACAGTTAAATATTTCTTACAAGTACAGCCTCCAAGATTTAGCAGGAATTTGCCTTCAAAAAATTGGTCCTTTACCTCATCAGACAGGCCTCAGAGGGGTAGATATAGACGCTCCAGAGGAAGGCCTCAAACACAAGCTTCTTATAGACCAAGACAGTGGACTGCTTCCACCCCTAGGGGAGGAGAGGCCAGTTCACAAACTCAAAGGAAACAAACTCAGTGACTCCCTCTGTTGGGCTACAGGAATTTCTTACCTGGATGCCCCTCTCGGAGGAAAACTCTCTCTTTTTTATCAAAATTGGACTCAAATAACCCAAGACAAGTGGGTTCTGGATGTGATTTTAAGGGGTTACAAATTCCATTTTCATAACTTGCCAAGGCCAAGCGGATGGCCAGACCTTCCAAAACATCAGTAGACGGAGGCTTTAAACCATGTGGAAGCTCTTTTGGCTATGAATGCCATAGAACCGGTTCCACTTTCAGAGATGGGAAAAGTTTTTTTCTCAAGGCTCTTTCTAGTCCCAAGGAAGCAAAACTCATGGAGACCCATTCTGGATCTCTCGTTCTTGAACACCTTTCTAGAGATTCCAAAATTCAAGATGCTTACTCTACAGCATCTACTTCCAATGCTGTCCAAAGATGCATGGATGGTAACTTTGGATTTAAAGGAGGCATATTTACACATTCCCATCAGGCAGGATCGCAGAAAATACCTCAGTTTCAAGACCGGATTGAGGCACTTTCAATTCTCTGCGCTGCCCTTTGGATTGTCTACTGCGCCCAGGGTCTTTACCAAATGCCTGGCTCCAGTAGTAGCTTACTGCAGACTCAAGGGAATACAAATTTACCCTTATCTGGACGATTGTCTAATTCAGGCAGACAGCAAGGATGCCTTACTCCAGCATCTAGAATTTGTACAGAACCTTCTCAAGTTCCTGGAATTATCTGTGAACATAAAAAAGTCAAATTTAACCCCATCACAACAGATAACTTTTCTGGGTGCACTTTTAAACACCACAACCCAGATGGCATTTCTGACATCCGAAAAACAATTACAGCTGGTTTCAACTTTCAGAACATTGGCAACTTTAACTCAGCTATCTGCAAGGAAATTCCTGCAGGCTTTGGGTTACATGGCCTCCTGCATCCTTCTCGTACCATATGCAAGACTACACATGAGGAAAATATAGTGGTACCTAAAAAGTGTATGGTCTCAGCATTGCCACAGTTTGGACATACTGATCTCCGTCCTTCCTTGCCTTCAAAAGGAATTTCTTTGGTGGTCCAGGGCATGTGCTCTAAACAAAGGGAAACCCTTCCGTCTGCCTCCTGCCACTCAGATTCTAACCACGGACACCTCGGATTATGCTTGGGGGGCCCATTTTCAGGGAAGTTGTCTGCAGGGCCTTTGGACAAAGGATCAGAAGCACCTGCATATCAATTTAAAGGAAATGTTAGCCATTCAAAAAGCTCTATTGGCCTTCAGGAATCTCTTACAACCAGGACAACTACTAATACGGACAGACAACACCACAGTTATGTGGTATATAAACAAGCAAGGGGGATCTCATTCCTACCCCCTTTGCAGACTAGCCATGGATCTATGGAACACAGCTCTAGCTTGCAATCTGGATCTTCAAGCTCAGTTTCTACCAGGGAAACAAAACTTCCTGGCAGACAGTCTGAGCAGAAACCTTTCGGACCCACACGAGTGGATGCTGGACACCAAAATTTTCAGGATGATAACAGAAGTCTGGGGATGTCCTCACATAGACCTCTTTGCATCCCATCTCAATCATCAACTACAGAATTTTTGCACCAGGACTTTCCACAGAAAAGCTTGGAAAGTGGATGCCCTGTAATTCAGTTGGAGGAACCTCTCCAGATATGCCTTTCCACCTCTTCCTCTTCTTCCACGGGTCTTATTGAAGATAAAACAGGACAAGCCCAAGATGATAATCTTGCTGGCTGCAAATTGGCCTCGGCAGTTTTGGTATCCAACTCTAAAAAAACTATGTCGGGAGCCCCCTTGGGTTTTACCTCAGTCTCCGAACCTTCTGTCCCAACATCAGGGTCAGGTTCTACACTCTCATGTCAGAACTCTCAGCCTGGCGGCCTGGTTAATCCAGGGCCTTTGATTTCTTCTATTCTACCCAAGCAGGTTATGGATGTCATTTTAGAAGCCAGACATCCTAGCACTAGAAAATCTTATGCAGGAAAATGGAAAAGATGTTGTTCCTGGATGCAGGCTTAGGATTCTGATCCTTTTCTTCCTAACATTTCCTTAATTTTACTTTACTTGACAGATCTCTTACATAAGGGTCTCTCTTTTTCTTCCATTAAGATACATGCTTCGGCTATTTCTGCTAATTATAATACAGACCGTCCCATCTTTTCCCACCAGCTCATGAGACAGTTTCTCAGAGGTGCTAAGAACTTAAGACCTCCTAGATCTCCTTCCATTCCTGCTTGTGATCTCAACTATGTTTTGGAAAAACTAACCTTGCCTCCTTTTGAGCCTGCTGCTTCTTCTGACATCCAAGTTTTTATCTTGGAAGACAGCTATCTTGTTAGCCCTAACCTCTGCCAGGAGAGTTTCAGAGTTACAAGCTCTTATGGCTGTGGAACCTTATATTATTTTTCACCAAGACAGAGTATCTTTGAGGACTAATCCTACTTTCATGCCTAAGGTGGATTCCAAAGTGGCTTTAAATCAAACTATCCACTTGCCAACTTTTTTCCCCACTCCTCAAAATAAAGGGGAAAGGATCTTACATTCCTTGGATGTACACAGACAACTACGTTTTTACCTGGACAGAACCAAGGACTTCAGAAATTCAGAACAATTGTTTGTTTCTTATGCTTCAAGCTCCCAAGGTAAAGCCATTTCAAAACAGACCATTTCTAAATGGATTGCTCATGGAATCAGATTTTGTTATTCACACCATGGAAAGCAAATCCCAGGGAGTATACGGACTCATTTCACCAGAGCTGCTGCCACTTCTGCGGCCTTCCTCAGGGGAGTTCCTACTAAGGACATTTTGGAAGCTGCAACTTGGAGTTCAGTGCATACTTTTTCTAAGCACTACAATCTACCTCTCTACTCTAAGTCTAGGGCAGGCTTCTGCAGTCTTGCATGGCCTTTTAGCCACCCCTTCTTCTTTATGACCACCTCCCTTTCTTTCAGCTTTGGAATTCTACCCTACAGTCATGACTGCAACATTGAAACACGATGAACATAGTACAGTTGTGTACACCTACCATAAATGTAGATGTTCGAGTGTCTTCACTGTTGCAGTCTGGGTTTCCCTCCCTCCTGTCCCCTCTTATTTTTATTTTTGTGTATTTCCTTTTTTTTCACCATTCTTCTGAGGTGTATTTGCAAAGGTTATGGGACTTTTTTCATTTTGGGACTCCTGACATCTGGGGCAAGAAAAACTGGAGAAGATGGCGTCGGCTGTCAGCTTTATACTCCTGGCGCTCTGACGTCAGGGAGCATGGTTGAACAGCAGACGCCGGACCCAGACTTTGAGATTCTGGCCGACCGAGGGCTGCCTACCGGCAGGGGAGAACCCTACAGTCATGACTGCAACAGTGAAGACACTCGAACATCTACATTTATGGTAGGTGTACACAACTGTACTTTCTTTGTACTGCTGCTAATGAGCCAAAGCAAAGACAAGTTTGTGTTTAAGAAACAATCACAATTGACCAAGGACTGCTCTGAAACTGTAATTCATTTCTTAACCATTTCTCAGGTGGAAAAACAGGGTAACCTTGTATCAGTAGGCTGCTGTGGTCTCAGGTTAAATTAACAAACACACAGTATTGATCAGTTATGGATACTATTTCCTAATAGAAGGGAATAAGACAGAAAGTGGAAGATGACTGAGTGTGTGTGTGTTGGGGGGGGGGGGTGCTTACAAGCCAAAGCAGAGTGCTGTCCAGGGGAAAAATTAATATTGGCTCAAACAGGTAGACACATACTCAGTTAACTTTAGCTGTTTGCAGACAGTTCAGACCCAGACTGCGCTTTTCTTATAAGAATGATAAAGTTGGTACCACAGTTGAATACTTAAGAGTGGTGTTAGGTCTAGAAAAAAAGAGTACAGAGAGGAGTAAGCACTTTGAGATGGTAAAGATATATTAGAAAGATTACAAAAAACAAACTGAGCAAATAGCTACTGTATATGCAGGAAAATGTCTTGAACCAACAACTAGTATATGCAGATACTGAGCCACGTGGAAAAACAGCTGTTAGAAAAACCTCAAGACAGTTTTGCAGTCACAGATAAAAATATAGTGAGCAGCACTCTGTCGAGGTTGTCTAATATGATTATATCCACCAGTAACAGCACAATTATATAGAAATAATTTAGACACCAGTATGAGCTGTCTAAACACAACACAATTACATGAATAACATTAGTGAACAAGGTGCAGCAATGCAAACAGACCATACTAGTATACTAAAAACAACTTGGTGCAGACAAAATGCTAGCATGGCAAAGTAACTTCCAATAATAAAGCATAAATCATATTAGATGTCTAACACAATTCAACGTAAACATATACAGTTGTAAAATGTCTAACATAATTCAACATAAATAGGCATTTACAGTTGTAAAACACTTACTGGAGAGACACTGAGCTCCTTCATGGGGCCTGTAGCACAGTGGATTGTAGTTGTAAAAATGGTGCCTGCCACAGGTAATATTTATTAACTTTGGGATTGTCTTAAGGTAATAAACAGGGAAGGGGGAGGGGAGAACAAGGGTGTGAGCAGAGAGTTATTTGTACTGCTGCTAATGAGCCAAAGCAAAGACAAGTTTGTGTTTAAGAAACAATCACAATTGACCAAGGACTGCTCTGAAACTGTAAGTCATTTCTTAAACATTTCTCAGGTGGAAAAACAGGATCACCTTGTATCAGTAGGCTACTGTAGTCTCAGTTTAAATTAACAAACAGACAGTACTGATCAGTTATGGATACTATTTGTTATTAGAAGGGAATAAGAGAGAAAGTGGAAGATGAGTGTGTGTGTGTGTGTGTGTGTGTGTGTGTGTGTGTGTGTGCGTGTGCTTACAAGCCAAAGCAGAGTGCTCTCCAGGGGAAAATGAATATACTCAAAGTTAACTTTAGCTGTTTGCAGACAGTTCAGACCTGGACTGTGCTTTTCTTATAAGAATGATAAAGTTGGTACCACAGTTGAATACTTAAGAGTGGTGTTAGGTCTAGAAAAAAAAAAGTACAGAGAGGAGTAAGCACTTTGAGATGGTAAAGATATATTAGAAAGATTACAAAAAACAAACTGAGCAAATAGCTAATGTATATGCAGGAAAATGTCTTGAACCAACAACTAGTATATGCAGATACTGAGCCAATTGGAAAAACATCTGTTATAAAAACCTCAAGACAGTTATGCAGTCACAGATAAAAATATAGTGAGCAACACTCTGTCGAGGTTGTCTGATATGATTCTATCCACCAGTAACAGCACAGTTATATAGAAATAATTTAGACACCAGTATGAGCTGTCTACACACAACACAATTACATGAATAACATTAGTGAACAAGGTACAGCTATGCAAACAGACCATACTAGTATACTAAAAACAACTTGGTGCAGACAAAATGTTAGCATGGCATAGTAACTTCCAATAATAAAGCATAAATCATATTAGATGTCTAACACAATTCAAAATAAACATATACAGTTGTGAAATGTCTAACATAATTCAACATAAATAGGCATTTGCAGTTGTAAAACACTTACTGGAGAGACACTGAGCTCCTTCTTGGGGCCTGTAGCAGAGTGGATTATAGTTGTAAAAATGGTGCCTGCCACAGGTAATATTTATTAACTTTGGGATTGTCTTAAGGTAATAAACAAAGGGGGAGTGGAGAACAAGGGTGTGAGCAGGCAGTTCTTTGTACTGCTGCTAATGAGCCAGAGCAAAGACAAGTTTGTGTTTAAGTAACAATCACAATTGACCAAGGACTGCTCTGAAACTGTAAGTCATTTCTTAACCATTTCTCATGTGGAAAAAGAGGATAAGCTTGTATCAGTAGGCTACTGTGGTCTCAGTTTAAATTAACAAACACACAGTATTGATCAGTTATGGATACTATTTGCTAGTAGAAGGGAATAAGAGGGAAAGTAGAAGATGATTGAGTGTGTGTGTGTGTGGGGGCTGCTTACAAGCCAAAGCGGAGTGCTCTCCAGGTGAAAATGAATATTGGCTCAAACAGGTAGACACATGCTCAAAGTTAACTTTAGCTGTTTGCAGACAGTTCAGACCGGGACTGCACTTTTCTTATAAGAATGATAAAGGTGGTACTGCAGTTGAATACTTGAGTGGTGTTAGGTCTAGAAAAAGAGAGTACAGAGAGCAGTAAGCACTTTGAGATGGCAAAGATATATTAGAAAGATTACAAAAAACAAACTGAGCAAATAGCTACTGTATATGCAGGAAAATGTCTTGACCCAACAACTAGTATATGCAGATACTGAGCCAATTGGAAAAACATCTGTTAGAAAAACCTCAAGACAGTTATGCAGTCATAGATAAAAATATAGCGAGCAGCACTCTGTCAAGGTTGTCTGTTATGATTCTATCCACCAGTAACAGCACAGTTATATAGAAATAATTTAGACATCAGTATGAACTGCCTACACACAACACAATTACATGAGTAACATTAGTGAATAAGGTGCAGCTATGCAAACACACCATACTAGTATACTAAAAACAACCTGGTGCAGACAAAATGCTAGCATGGCATAGCAACTTCCAAAAATAAAGCATAAATCATATTAGATGTCTAACACAATTCAACATAAACATATACAGTTGTAAAATGTCTTAACATAATTCAACGTAAATAGGCATTTACAGTTGTAAAACACTTACTGGAGAGACACTGAGCCCCTTCATGGGGCCTGTAGTAGAGTGGATTGTAGTTGTAAAAATGGTGCCTGCCACAGGTAATATTTATTAACTTTGGGATTGTCTTAAGGTAATAAACAGGGAAGGGGGAGGGGAGAACAAGGGTGTGAGCAGAGAGTTTTTTGTACTGCTGCTAATGAGCCAAAGCAAAGACAAGTTTGTGTTTAAGAAACAATCACAATTGACCAAGGACTGCTCTGAAACTGTAAGTCATTTCTTAACCATTTCTCAGGTGGAAAAACAGGATCACCTTGTATCAGTAGGCTACTGTGGTCCCACTTTAAATTAACAAACACACAGTATTGATCAGTTATGGATACTTTTTGCTATTAGAAGGGAATAAGAGAAAAAGTGGAAAATGAGTGAGTGTGTGGGGTGGGGGGGCTGCTTACAAGCCAAAGCAGAGTGCTCTCCAGGGGAAAATGAATATTGGCTCAAACAGGTAGACACATGCTCATAGTTAACTTTAGCTGTTTGCAGACAGTTCAGACCCAGACTGCGCTTTTCTTATAAGAATGTTAAAGGTGGTAAAAGAGTTGAATACTTAAGAGTGGTGTTAGGGCTAGAAAAAAAGAGTAGAGAGAGGAGTAAGCACTTTGAGATGGTAAAGATATATTAGAGAGATTACAAAAAACAAACTGAGCAAATAGCTACTGTATATGCAGGAAAATGTCTTGAACCAACAAGTAGTATATGCAGATACTGAACCAATTGGAAAAACATCTGTTAGAAAAACCTCAAGACAGTTATGCAGTCACAGATAAAAATATAGCGAGCAGCACTCTGTCGAGGTTGTCTAATATGATTCTATCCACCAGTAACAGCACAATTATATAGAAATAATTTAGACACCAGTATGAGCTGTCTAAACACAACACAATTACATGAATAACATTAGTGAACAAGGTGCAGCAATGCAAACAGACCATACTAGTATACTAAAAACAACTTGGTGCAGACAAAATGCTAGCATGGCAAAGTAACTTCCAATAATAAAGCATAAATCATATTAGATGTCTAACACAATTCAACGTAAACATATACAGTTGTAAAATGTCTAACATAATTCAACATAAATAGGCATTTACAGTTGTAAAACACTTACTGGAGAGACACTGAGCTCCTGCATGGGGCCTGTAGCACAGTGGATTGTAGTTGTAAAAATGGTGCCTGCCACAGGTAATATTTATTAACTTTGGGATTGTCTTAAGGTAATAAACAGGGAAGGGGGAGGGGAGAACAAGGGTGTGAGCAGAGAGTTATTTGTACTGCTGCTAATGAGCCAAAGCAAAGACAAGTTTGTGTTTAAGAAACAATCACAATTGACCAAGGACTGCTCTGAAACTGTAAGTCATTTCTTAAACATTTCTCAGGTGGAAAAACAGGATCACCTTGTATCAGTAGGCTACTGTAGTCTCAGTTTAAATTAACAAACAGACAGTACTGATCAGTTATGGATACTATTTGTTATTAGAAGGGAATAAGAGAGAAAGTGGAAGATGAGTGTGTGTGTGTGTGTGTGTGTGTGTGTGTGTGTGTGTGTGTGTGTGTGTGTGTGTCTGTGTGTGTGTGTGTGTGTGTGTGTGTGTGTGTGTGTGTGTGTGTGTGTGTGTGTGTGTGTGCTTACAAGCCAAAGCAGCGTGCTCTCCAGGGGAAAATGAATATTGGCTCAAACAGGTAGACACATACTCAAAGTTAACTTTAGCTGTTTGCAGACAGTTCAGACCCAGACTGCGCTTTTCTTATAAGAATGTTAAAGGTGGTAAAAGAGTTGAATACTTAAGAGTGGTGTTAGGGCTAGAAAAAAAGAGTAGAGAGAGGAGTAAGCACTTTGAGATGGTAAAGATATATTAGAAAGATTACAAAAAACAAACTGAGCAAATAGCTACTGTATATGCAGGAAAATGTCTTGAACCAACAAGTAGTATATGCAGATACTGAGCCAATTGGAAAAACATCTGTTAGAAAAACCTCAAGACAGTTATGCAGTCACAGATAAAAATATAGCGAGCAGCACTCTGTCGAGGTTGTCTAATATGATTCTATCCACCAGTAACAGCACAATTATATAGAAATAATTTAGACACCAGTATGAGCTGTCTACCCACAACACAATTACATGAATAACATTAGTGAACAAGGTGCAGCTATGCAACCAGACCATACTAGTATACTAAAAACAACTTGGTGCAGACAAAATGCTAGCATGGCATAGTAACTTCCAATAATAAAGCTAAATCATATTAGATGTCTAACACAATTCAACATAAACATATACAGTTGTAAAATGTCTAACATAATTCAACATAAATAGGCATTTACAGTTGTAAAACACTTACTGGATAGACACTGAGCTCCTTCATGGGGCCTGTAGCAGAGTGGATTGTAGTTGTAAAAATGGTGCCTGCCACAGTTAATATTTATTAACTTTGGGATTGTCTTAAGGTAATAAACAGGGAAGGGGGAGGGGAGAACAAGGGTGTGAGCAGGCAGTTTTTTGTACTGCTAATGAGCCAAAGTAAAGACAAGTTTGTGTTTAAGAAACAATCACAATTGACCAAGGACTGCGCTGAAACTGTAATTCATTTCTTAAACATTTTGCAGGTGGAAAAACAGGATAACCTTGTATCAGTAGGCTACTTTGGTCTCAGTTTAAATTAACAAACCCACAGTATTGATCAGTTATGGATACTATTTGCTATTAGAAGGGAATAAGAGAGAAAGTGGAAGATGAGTGAGTGAGAGAGCGAGAGAGAGAGTGTGTGTGTGTGTGTGTGTGTGTGTGTGTGTGTGTGTGTGTGTGTGTGTGTGTGTGTGTGTGTGTGTGTGTGTGTGGCTGCTTACAAGCCAAAGCAGAGTGCTCTCCAGGGGAAAATGAATATTGGCTCAAACAGGCAGACACATACTCAAAGTTAACTTTAGATGTTTGCAGACAGTTCAGACCCGGACTGCACTTTTCTTATAAGAATGATAAAGGTGGTACCGCAGTTGAATACTTAAGAGTGGTGTTAGGGCTAGAAGAAAAAGAGTACAGAGACGAGTAAGCACTTTGAGATGGTAAAGATATATTAGAAAGATTACAAAAAACAAACTGAGCAAATAGCTACTGTATATGCAGGAAAATGTCTTACACCAACAACTAGTATATGCAGATACTGAGTCAATTGGAAAAACATCTGTTAGAAAAACCTCAAGACAGTTATGCAGTCACAGAAAAAAATATAGCGAGCAGCACCCTGTCGAAGTTGTCTAATATGATTCTATCCACCAGTAACAGCAGAAGTATATAGAAATAATTTAGACACCAGTATGAGCTGTCTACACACAACACAATTACATTAATAACATTAGTGAACAAGGTGCAGCTATGCAAACAGACCATACTAGTGTACTAAAAACAACTTGGTGCAGACAAAATGTTAGCATGGCATAGTAACTTCCAATAATAAAGCATAAATCATATTAGATGTCTAACACAATTCAAAATAAACATATACAGTTGTGAAATGTCTAACATAATTCAACATAAATAGGCATTTGCAGTTGTAAAACACTTACTGGAGAGACACTGAGCTCCTTCTTGGGGGCTGTAGCAGAGTGGATTATAGTTGTAAAAATGGTGCCTGCCACAGGTAGTATTTATTAACTTTGGGATTGTCTTAAGGTAATAAACAAAGGCGGAGCGGAGAACAAGGGTGTGAGCAGACAGTTCTTTGTACTGCTGCTAATGAGCCAGAGCAAAGACAAGTTTGTGTTTAAGTAACAATCACAATTGACCAAGGACTGCTCTGAAACTGTAAGTCATTTCTTAACCATTTCTCATTTGGAAAAAGAGGATAACCTTGTATCAGTAGGCTACTGTGGTCTCAGTTTAAATTAACAAACACACAGTATTGATCAGTTATGGATACTATTTGCTAGTAGAAGGGAATAAGAGAGAAAGTAGAAGATGAGTGAGTGTGTGTGTGTGTGGGGGGGGGGGGGTCTGCTTACAAGCCAAAGCGGAATGCTCTCCAGGTGAAAATGAATATTGGCTCAAACAGGTAGACACATGCTCAAAGTTAACTTTAGCTGTTTGCAGACAGTTTAGACCCGGACTGAACTTTTCTTATAAGAATGATAAAGGTGGTACCGCAGTTGAATACTTGAGTGGTGTTAGGTCTAGAAATAGAGAGTACAGAGAGCAGTAAGCACTTTGAGATGGTAAAGATATATTAGAAAGATTACAAAAAACAAACTGAGCAAATAGCTACTGTATATGCAGGAAAATGTCTTGAACCAACAACTAGTATATGCAGATACTGAGCCAATTGGAAAAACATCTGTTAGAAAAACCTCAAGACAGTTATGCAGTTATAGATAAAAATATAGCGAGCAGCACTCTGTCAAGGTTGTCCATTATGATTCTATCCACCAGTAACAGCACAGTTATATAGAAATAATTTAGACACCAGTATGAACTGTCTACACACAACACAATTACATGAATAACATTAGTGAATAAGGTGCAGCTATGCAAACAGACCATACTAGTATACTAAAAACAACTTGGTGCAGACAAAATGCTAGCATGGCATAATAACTTCCAATAATAAAGCATAAATCATATTAGATGTCTAACACAATTCAACATAAACATGTACAGTTGTAAAATGTCTAACATAATTCAACATAAATAGGCATTTACAGTTGTAAAACACTTACTGGAGAAACACTGAGTTGCTTCATGGGGCCTGTAGTAGAGTGGATTGTAGTTGTAAAAATGGTGCCTGCCACAGGTAATGTTTATTAACTTTGGGATTGTCTTAAGGTAATAAGCAGTGAAGGAGGAGGGGAGAACAAGGGTGTGAGCAGGCGGTTCTTTGTACTTCTGCTAATGAGCCAAAGCAAAGCCAAGTTTGTGTTTAAGAAACAATCACAATTGACCAAGGACTGCTCTGAAACTGTAAGTCATTTCTTAACAATTTATTAGGTGGAAAAACAGGATAACCTTGTATCAGTAGGCTACTGTGGTCCCAGTTTAAATTAACAAACACACAGTATTGATATGTTATGGATACTTTTTGCTAATAGAAGGGAATAAGAGAAAAAGTGGAAGATGAGTGAGTGTGTGTGTGTGGGGGGGGGGGCTGCTTACAAGCCAAAGCAGAGTGCTCTCCAGGGGAAAATGAATATTGGCTCAAACAGGTAGACACATACTCAAAGTTAACTTTAGCTGTTTGCAGACAGTTCAGACCCGGACTGTGCTTTTCTTATAAGAATGATAAATTTGGTACCGCAGTTGAATACTTAAGAGTGGTGTTAGGTCTAGAAAAAAAGTGTACAGAGAGGAGTAAGCACTTTGACATGGTAAAGATATATTAGAAAGATTACAAAAAACAAACTGAGCAAATAGCTACTGTATATGCAGGAAAATGTCTTGAACCAACAACTAGTATATGCAGATACTGAGCCAATTCAAAAAACATCTGTTAGAAAAACCTCAAGACAGTTATGCAGTCACTGATAAAATTATAGCGAGCAGCACTCTGTCGAGGTAGTCTAATATGATTATATCCACCAGTAACAGCACAATTATATAGAAATAATTTAGACACCAGTATGAGCTGTCTACACACAACACAATTACATGAATAATATTAGTGAACAAGGTGCAGCTATGCAAATAGACCATACTAGTATACTAAAAACAACTTGGTGCAGACAAAATGCTAGCATGGCATAGCACCTTGCAATAATAAAGCATACATCATATTAGATGTCTAACACAATTCAACATAAACATATACAGTTGTAACATATCTAACATAATTCAACATAAATAGGCATTTACATTTGTAAAACACTTACTGGAGAGACACTGAGCTCCATCATGGGGCCTGTAGCAGAGTGGATTGTAGTTGTAAAAATGGTACCTGCCACAGGTAATATTTATTAACTTTGGGATTGTCTTAAGGTAATAAACAGGGAACGGGGAAGGGAGAACTAGGGTGTGAGCAGGCATTTCTTTGTATTGCTGCTAATGAGCCAAAGCAAAGACAAGTTTGTCTTTAAGAAACAATCAAAATTGACCAAGGACTGCTCTGAAACTGTAAGTCATTTCTTAACCATTTCTCAGGTGGAAAAACAGGATCACCTTGTATCAGTAGGCTTCTGTGGTCTCAGTTTAAATGAACAAACACACAGTATTGATCAGTTATGGATGCTATTTGCTAGTAGAAAGGAATAAGAGAGAAAGTAGAAGATGAGTGTGTGTGTGTGGGGGGGGGGGGGCTGCTTACAAGCCAAAGCAGAGTGCTCTCCAGGGGAAAATGAATATTGACTCAAACAGGTAGACACATACTCAAAGTTAACTTTAGCTGTTTGCAGACAGTTCAGACCCGGACTGCACTTTTCTTATAAGAATGATAAAGGTGGTACCGCAGTTGAATACTTGAGTGGTGTTAGGTCCAGAAAAAAAGATTACAGAGAGCAGTAAGCACTTTGAGATGGTAATGATATGTTAAAAAGATTACAAAAAACGAACTGAGCAAATAGCTACGGTATATGCAGGAAAATGTCTTGAACCAACAACTAGTATATGCAGATACTGAGCCAACTGCAAAAACATCTGTTAGAAAATCCTCAAGACAGTTATGTAGTCACATATAAAAATATAGCGAGCAGCACTCTGTCTAGGTTGTCTAATATGATTCTATCCACCAGTAACAGCACAATTATATAGAAATAATTTAGACACCAGTATGAGCTGTCTACACACAACACAATTACATGAATAACATTAGTGAACAAGGTGCAGCTATGCAAACAGACCATACTAGTATACTAAAAACAACTTGGTGCAGACAAAATGTTAGCATGGCATAGTAACTTCCAATAATAAAGCATAAATCATATTAGATGTCTAACACAATTCAAAATAAACATATACAGTTGTAAAATGTCTAACATAATTCAACATAAATAGGCATTTACAGTTGTAAAACACTGGAGAGACACTGAGCCCCTTCATTGGGCCTGTAGCAGAGCGGATTGTAGTTGTAAAAATGGTGCCTGCCACAGGTAATATTTATTAACTTTGGGATTGTCTTAAGGTAATAAACAGGGAAGGAGGAGGGGAGAACAAGGGTGTGAGCAGGCAGTTCTTTGTACTGCTGCTAATGAGCCAAAGCAAAGCCAAGTTTGTGCTTATAAGAAACAATCACAATTGACCAAGGACTGCTCTGAAACTGTAAGTCATTTCTTAACCATTTCTCAGGTGGAAAAACAGGATAACCTTGTATCAGTAGGCTACTGTGGTCTCAGTTTAAATTAACAAACACACAGTATTGATCAGTTATGGATGCTATTTGCTAGTAGAAGGGAATAAGAGAGAAAGTAGAACATGAGTGTGTGTGTGGGGGGGGGGGCTGCTTACAAGTCAAAGCAGAGTGTTCTCCAAGGGAAAATTAATATTGGCTCAAACAGGTAGACACATACTCAAACTTAACTTTAGCTGTTTGCAGACAGTTCAGACCCGGACTGCGCTTTTCTTATAAGAATGTTAAAGGTGGTAAAAGAGTTGAATACTTTAAGAGTGGTGTTAGGGCTAGAAAAAAGGAGTACAGAGAGGAGTAAGCACTTTGAGATGGTAAAGATATATTAGAAAGATTGCAAAAAACAAACTGAGCAAATAGCTACTGTATATGCAGGAAAATGTCTTGAACCAATAACTAGTATATGCAGATACTGAGCCAATTGGAAAAACATCTGTTAGAAAAACCTCAAGACAGTTATGCAGTCACAGATAAAAATATAGCGAGCAGCACTCTGTCGAGGTTGTCTAATATGATTCTATCCACCAGTAACAGCACAATTGTATAGAAATAATTTAGACACCAGTATGAGCTGTCTACACACAACACAATTACATGAATAACATTAGTGAACAAGGTGCAGCTATGCAAACAGACCATACTAGTATACTAAAAACAACTTGGTGCACACAAAATGCTAGCATGGCATAGTAACTTCCAATAATAAAGCATAAATCATATTAGATGTTTAACACAATTCAACATAAACATATACAGTTGTAAAATGTCTAACATAATTCAACATAAATAGGCATTTACAGTTGTAAAACACTTACTGGAGAGACACTGAGCTCCTTCATGGGGCCTGTAGCAGAGTGGATTGTAGTTGTAAAAATGGTGCCTGCCACAGTTAATATTTATTAACTTTGGGATTGTCTTACGGTAATAAACAGGGAAGCGGGAGGGGAGAACAAGGGTGTGAACAGGCAGTTCTTTGTACTGCTGCTAATGAGCCAAAGCAAAGACAAGTTTGTGTTTAAGAAACAATCACAATTGACCAAGGACTGCTTTATGCATGCTTGTCCTGTTTCTGTGGTGTGTATTTGAAAGTATTCTCTTTAAGAACTCAGTTTGGCTCCCTTGAGGCCTTTTAAATGAAGTAAGCCAGCTTTACAATTGAAGTTCTTTATGTTTTAGAACAAAAGTGTCAAAAGATTTTAATACTCTTAACATATACTGGAAGAATCACGCAGCTAAAGGTAGGCCAAAAAAGAGTTTATTTTACATGCATGGAGACCTGCCACAAAGTACTTGGTATGTCAGCAGTCTAATTTCTGTACACTTTACATGGGTTTTTATACCCTCTTCTACACATACACAGAAGCTGGTTACTAGACAAGGAATTTCAGTCAAGGCTATAAATTCACTCACTGGAGCCTTAGATGGTCAAAAGTCAGACACAAGATAAGTTGGTGCCTACATCAAGGTAACATCTATGCACTCCTCCTTGGTCAGAGGTCAGTCCCAAGATAGGCCTGTGCCTGGACCAAGGTAACATCTGTGCATTCCTTTCTGGTCAGCAAATTCCTTACAAGAAAAACAACTCATTTTAGCTTATTTATTTGCACTCAATGCAGTTTCACATTTTAACCCTTCCTTATACAGGATACAAAGATGTTGAACACAAAGATTCTTACTACATTTCCCCCCTAACAACACTTTGTATCACCAGTAATACTTTTTATTCATACAGTTGTTCGCATGATTCATTTTCTGTATATTCAGAATAATAAGCTTTAGTTGCATTGGCAGACAATACATTTGATATTATCATTCGGATGCAAGGAATGCAGCAACAACCCAACAGTAGGAATATAATAGCACCAACACATATAGCAATTAAGACATTCATAAGTACTGTTCCCCAATTTCCAAACCAGTTTTGGAAAAAGTCAGTCAATGGGTTCTGTCCTAGTTTTGTAAGTTCAGAAACTTGTTGTAAGATCTCCAAATGACTGTCTATATCATGCTCAGTGTCAGGAATAAAAGAACAACACTCCTCCTGGATAAGAGCGCAAGTACCTCCTTTCGCCGCTAGGGTGAAATCGAGCGCCATACGATTCTGCAACACTACAGTCCTCATTGCAGTTAACTCATCTGTCACCAATTCTAGCGCAGAAAAAGTTGCATTGCTTAGAGTTTCTAACAGTTTTGACAGTTTTCTGAGCTCCCAAATAGATTTTACTGTCCCATAAGCTGGAAGAATACCAGCCCAAGAAATAATATCATCGCCCAAGTCCATGTGTGACAGCTCCTTGCTGCTACTATGGGCCAAATTGTGGTGATAGATCCAGCATGCATCAACATTACCTACAGGATTAACAGGTTTATTAACAGCACGTACATTTCGTATTTTACCTTGGGGAAGAGAAAATGTATGTCTTATAGCTGGTGCTAAATAACCCAAAACACAACTGCCTGACCAATTCCTTGGTAACCATTTGTATGCTTTCCTACCACAGATAAAATAACAATCATTTACTTTAAGTGTAATATTAACTGAAACAGAATGATTTCCTTTATCTTGCAGCCCTTTAAACAACAGATCATACTCAGATAACATTTTTTCAAAGAAACTTGTGTCATTAATAAGCCCTGTACTATTAATAAGCACTTTTATGGGCTTGAAACTCGTTGCACAGTGTCCATCTATTGTATAGTTATAAATTATGGTTACATTACATTGACTCCATCCAACCTTAATTTTTCCAGATCTTTGGAAACATACAGTTCCATTCTGGCGACCCATGAGGGGTAGTGCTATTTTGTCCTTTAAGGCTACGTTTGAAGTTTCAAACAGTAAATTAGTCCATGTATCATTTGCCCCCAAAGGGACTGTACCTAACATCAGACCACCATGTACAGTAGGGATAGCTGTGCATATCCAACAATTTGAAACATTAAAAGACAAAGCATATGCATATTTAATAGCTTGGTACGTATTAAAGGGTGGATGCCAAGCTGTATTTTCGTCTCTTCACTTGGCTAGTTTCGTTTGAAAATAAAAACGGCCAAAACAGAAAATCAACACTCACACTTACTAGTAACAAAATTATTTTGCAATGCCTTTGTGGGAAGGGCTGCTCCCTTCCGGTATTTTTTTGCATTGCTACAATAGTCAAAAAATTCACACAGACAGAACTACTACTCAGTGTTCCTCAGGGGAACTCAGTTTTTTTTCTAGCTCAAACTGTTTAACAATCTTGCAATGTGTCAGGTGGATCCACGATGGTCGCTCCTTTATTCGGACTGCTGTGGGTGTCGAAATCAAAACCTGGTATGGACCTTCCCACTTCGGTGAGGCCCACGTTTTCCTCTTGACAATTTTAATCCACACCCACTCCCCCGCTTTCACTTCCAGGATCCTGTTGTTCTTCTGATCTGAAAAATAATCATTCATTAGAGAAGTGTTAGTTTTTGTCAGCATTTTCCTCATGTAATCTGCTATCTCTTCACCCCCCTCATGTTCCGCAGGCAAAAGACCTTGCCACTGCGGGACGTAATAAGGTCTCCCGTATAGTAGTTCAAATGGTGTGACCCTTTTTGAAGTGGGAGTGGTACGCATTGACAGGAGTGCCAGAGGTAAGCAGTTTATCCAAGACTGATGTGTCTCGGCCATGAGTTTACGTAACTTGCCTTTGAGAATGCCATTATGGCGTTCAACCAACCCTGCTGACTGTGGGTGGTAGGCACAATGGTGTTTTAACTCAATTTGAAAAACGGCAGCCAGCTTTTGAATAACTTGGTTTACGAAATGTGTACCATTATCAGAATAGATGCGTGTAGGTAGCCCAAAATGAGGGATAATGTTATTTGTAAGGGCCTTGGCTACCGACAGTGCATCTGGGTGTGCTACCGGAAAAGCTTCTACCCATTTTGTAAACGCATCAATAATGACTAACACAAATCGCTTCTGTTGAACAGGAGTTAGTTCAATAAAATCCATACAGATTGTGTGAAATGGATACGGAGGCAGCGGAAAAGCTGCTGGGGTGATCCGCACCCCACCACCATGGTATCGTGCACAAAGCAGGCACGATAAACAAAATCGTTTAGCATACGCTATAAAGCCCTTGGTCCAGAAAATTTGCTGGATTATCTGAACCATAGCAGCTGGGCCCAGATGAGATGGGCCATGCGTCACTAATGAGGCATACTTAAAAAGGTTTGTTGGCAAGACATACTTATCATTTGTACCTACAAAAACTCCCTGCTTTTGAATAGCCCCATATTTAACCCATCGCTGTTTTTCCTGAACTGTACTAAGTTCCTGCATTACCTGTAAAGTTTGTAGATCAAATTTATCTGTAGGATGAAGTTCCTTCTGTGTGGTCTCGAGTGCAAAAGTAGAGGTTAAGGCTACACTTTTTGCTGTTTTGTCAGCTAGTGCATTTCCAAGTGATACTGGATCCTTGGCATTTGTGTGCTGCGCACTTACAGATGGCCAATCCCCGTGGCAGTTGGACAGCTTGTAAGAGGCTAAGGATTAAATCCTTGTGGGTTATTTCCTTTCCTGAGGCCATAACCATTCCCCTATTTTTCCATTGCTGTGCAAAGACATGGACCGTAGAAAAAGCATACTGACTATCTGTGTAGATAGTAACTGCCTTATCCTTGGAAATGGTGCATGCTCTGGTCAAAGCAATCAATTCAGCCACCTGTGCGGACAGGTTCCTGGGGAGAGGTTTTGCCTCTAGTACCTTAGTCTCAGTTTTGACTGCATAACCCACTTGTGTAATACCTGCCTCATTCTTACGTGCTGACCCATCTACAAACAGGGTCCAATCTGAATTTGCCAAAGGTTGGTCCTTAAGGTCTGGTCTTGGTAAGACATTAGAGTGTATCAAATCTAAACACACGTGAGGGGCACCATCGTCAGCTGTAGGTAACAGCGTGGCTGGATTAAGAGTGGTGCATCGCTCAATGGTCATGTGTGGTTGTGATAGTAACGTTGTCATGCAGGACAAATGTCTGCTAGGAGAGAGAAAGGTAACTTTATCCTGTAGAAGTATTACCACGACAGAGTGCGGTACTCGTAAGGTAAGGTCATGAAACAAAACTAGGGTTGCAGACGCCTGCACGGCCAGTGCAGCTGCGACTACTGCTTGTACACAGTGTGGCAACGATCGTGCCACTGTGTCCAGTTTACTGGAATAAAAAGCTAATGGTCTCAACTTATCCCCATAAGTTTGCAACAGAACCGATGTCATAAAGCCCTGCTTACAATTTACTGTCTGAACAAAAGGTTTTGTATAGTCAAGGAAGCTAAGTGTTGCAGATCCTGCTATCAGTTGCTTTACCCTAGTAAATGCCTGTATTGCCTCTGTCCATTGCAGCGCGTCATGTGCTGCCATGGGAAGTGCAAAAATAAGTTCCAAAAGGGAACTTACTTCCTCTGCAAAGTTGGGAATCCAACTACGACAAAAAATTGTTATTCCTAAAAATGACATAATTTCTTTTTTCGTACTGGGCATTGGTGCCTGTAAAGTAGCTTCTTTTCTACAGCTATCTAGTTGTCTACCAGCATTTGAAATGGTATAGCCTAGATATCGTACTTCAGTTTTACAAAATTGTAATTTAGATTTGTTTACTTTATGCCCCTCTTTCGCCAAGAAATGCAATAACTGGATAGTTTCGGACTCACAGACAGCCTCCGTGGGTGCAGCCAGTAAGATGTCATCCACGTACAATAGTAGATGACAGCCGTGCTCTGGTTGAAACTGTGCCAGGTTTGTCGACATTTCTTGCGAAAAGATTGTAGGGCTTTCACAATATCCCTGCGGCAGTCTTGTGTATGTGTACCGCTTGCTCATAAACGTAAAAGCGAACCAAAACCTACTATCTTCCTGTAGAGGGATAGAAAAAAAATGCGTTACTGATATCAATGACAGAAAAATACTTATCTGTGGGAAGGATATCATTTAACAAAACAGATGGGTCTGGGACCATAGGAGCCCTTGGTACCACAGCAGCATTCACAGCCTGCAGATCCTGTACCATTCTCCAGGTCCCGTCCGGTTTCCTTACTGGGAACAAGGGTGTGTTACACAGTGAATCTGTGCATGGAATTAAAACCCCAGCTCGTAGTAGAGCCGTGATCACTGGTAGAATGCCTTCTTCTGCCTTTTTACTTAATGGATACTGATGCTTGTGAGGTCTAAAATTGGATTTTGGAGTTATTTTAACCTGTCCTGCTGTTTTTATTAGCCCAATGTCATGTTGCCCGCGGGACCATAAGGAGTCTGGCACTGATTGTAACTTTAATTCTTCCTGTGGGGTTAGGAGATATAGTCAGAATGGCCCTCTCCCAGGTGGCGTTAGCCTGTCTTCGCGGAGGTGCACTGTTGATCTAGCCTGGGTGACCCAATTTAGTCTTTGTACCTGAACTCCTTTACATGCCAATTGTTCTGGCGTCATTTTAGCCCATTCAGTAACTTTCCTCCCCACCAGATACCATGCTATTTGTTCCTCCCTTGTTACAGTGACATGTGCAATGGAATTATTGCAAAAAAGTAACTGCATATCTTTTGTAAGACTGCATGTAACTGCAGAATTTCCTGATTTATCCCAATAGAGATTTTGTAACAGGATTTTTGTGACCTTGTGTTTAAAGAATTGCTCTTCATATTTGTCGTCTGGTCCTACATACTTTCTGTAATACATGGTACAGTGTAGTTGTTTAGCTACCACTGGCGGTTGGGTGCCATATTTGCTTAAGGCCAAATTAGTTAGCTCGTTTACTACATTTTGTGGTCCAGTTTCAACAAGATCATTACTGTACCAGTAGTGTAAATCACCCTGCCCCACCTGTAACATAACATTTTGAATTTCTACTCGTTTGGCTAGTACCCCTGATGCCGTTGGCACAGCTTCTATGCCAAACACGTGCAATAAATCTCTCCCTAATAAGTTTACAGGGCAAATTTTGGAGATAATGACTCAAAACCTGATAGTTTGGTTAGTTTCAGGGTCCGTGAACCATAAGGGTTTAGATAGTGGTTCCTTATAAATGCGGCCATTTGCTGCCTTGACTAATACATAGTCATCAGAAGTTACATCGGATGGCACTGCAGAATTTTTTAGCAGGGTCCTGGAGGCCCCTGAGTCACACAAAAATTCTACATCCTTCCCTTCTACTTGAAGTGTGATTATCGGTTGTGCCTCTAGCTGCATAGTTACAGCCAGCGCTGTTAAATTAACAACCTGATATTCGCCTTCTTCCGAAAAATCAGTCATTTCATTCTCCCATCCTGCACATTCTCCCTTACCCTCTTCATTTACGTCCTCAAAAGCTTCCTCTTCACTCTGCCTTATTGAGTCTGGCCCATCAGCCTTTTTGTCTGGGTCTGATTCACCTCCACCACCGTCATATAGTCATGCTGACTCGTGATCCGGGGTGGTTTTAGTTCTTTCAGAAGACTGGCAATCCCTCGCAAAATGTCCCTTTTTACCACATTTGAAACATTCTCCTCTTTTCTGTCTGCCTTCATAATCTTCGGAGTGTCCCATATTCCCTCTTCCTCTGCCCCTTCCTCTACCTCTGTTAGTCGGACCTTGCAGTAGCATAAGTGTCCCATCTTCACTCACCGTAAAGGTTTGAGCTTGTTTTCTTTTCCTTTCTTCTAAATATTTTTCTGCATGTCTTGCATACTCCATTAAGGGTTGCAGATGTGCCGTCCTATGGTCTATCATATGTTTGTGAATGAAGTTACTGATTGCAGTTCTACATCCTTTTAAAAAGGCATTTTTTAACTGTTTTTCATAAGGTGAATAATTTTTTTGATCGGGTGGTTTGTTCATTCCACTATGGCTATCAAAACACTGGGTAAGTCTCTGCAAATAGTTGTCTACTTTTTCATCGTCTGCTTGTACACATCTATTAATACAGGTCCAGTCTGCCCTAGGCTTCCATTTATCCATAATATCGGTTAATAAATCCTTAACCTGCTTTTGGCATGAGTCTGAATTGTAGGCAAGTGGTCTATCATCTTCCCTGGTTATGGGGTTCCAGTCCCCACAGACCAGGTGCTAGTCGGGACCCAAAATTTGTCGAACTACTTGTTCCGTTTCTACGGCATTTAGCTTATAACTTTCTATCATGCCTGCGATATCCTCACAAAACTTGGTCATATCTAACCTAGGGTGTGGTATTCCTTCTACAGCTTTTCGAATGTCTTCCTGCATCCAGGGTCGATAGACTAAAATGGTGGGACCCTGTCCGGACGTACCCGCTTGCGGATTTGCAACTTCTATGAGGGGATACACTGTGGATGCCGAATTGACTTCGGCTTCCTTTTGTGTCCATTCTGATGTATCTATATTACGGTTCCGGAGTTCCAGGGTTTTACGTACTTGTTTTGTCAGTACTACGGGGGGTAAAGTTTTATCCTGATTCTCTGTGTCATCTTCCTGATACTGGGGTGGACTAACCCTGTCTTCAGTGACGTCAGGATACAAGGGTGGGGCTGTTGGTTTACGACAGACAATAGATGTTTCGTCATCTTCTTTGTGGACAAAAAATGCACTTTTTGCACTCGAGCCACTACTTCCCTTATTTGAAAATTGTTCCTTATATCTCTTATTAGCTTCTTCTAACCATTTCTGTGCTTGAGGAAATCCTACCTTTTTTTGTTTCTTAACCTTACCTCCCGTGTCCCTGCGCAGGTCTCTCACTAGATTTTGACATTCTGATCTATTTAAGGTATTACTAAACCCATAATTTTTCTTCCATTTTTTCATATATTTCAAGTTTTTCGGATGTAATTTAAACATATATTCCTCATCCTCAGTCCTTTTATTTAAGCAGCCCTTACTAACACAACTGCTTCCTATTCCAATTTTTCTTATTTAAAAGAAAAACTGTTTCCTTTTCCTGAGATCTCTACCGGTCTTTTGTAAAATTTTAAACAAAAGAAATTCTTTTATGACTAGTCCCTTAAAAAACTTTTACAAAAGAAGCTTACCTTACTGCGGATCTTCCGCCCTCGTTCATCACCGTCCCACGGATCGAATCTAAGAGTGACTGGCCTCTACTTACGACTTCTTCATCAGAGGTCTTTCCGTTCAAGGGAGCCCGAGATTCGTTCTCCCCTTCCTGTACAGGTTTTTCAGTCCCTCTTATGCGATTCGTACCGTGAAGAGGTGGCCCCACGTTCTTGGGCGCCAGAAATGTCAAAAGATTTTAATACTCTTAACATATACTGGAAGAATCACGCAGCTAAAGGTAGGCCAAAAAAGAGTTTATTTTACATGCATGGAGACCTGCCACAAAGTACTTGGTATGTCAGCAGTCTAATTTCTGTACACTTTACATGGGTTTTTATACCCTCTTCTACACATACACAGCAGCTGGTTACTAGACAAGGAATTTCAGTCAAGGCTATAAATTCACTCACTGGAGCCTTAGATGGTCAAAAGTCAGACACAAGATAAGTTGGTGCTTACATCAAGGTAACATCTATGCACTCCTCCTTGGTCAGAGGTCAGTCCCAAGATAGGCCTGTGCCTGGACCAAGGTAACATCTGTGCATTCCTTTCTGGTCAGCAAATTCCTTACAAGAAAAACAACTAATTCTAGCTTATTTCTTTGCACGCAATGCAGTTTCACATTTTAACCCTTCCTTATACAGGATACAAAGATGTTAAACACAAAGATTCTTACTACAAAAAGTGTATAAACTTGATTAAAATACAGCTTGGTGGCATTCTTTGTGGTGTTTTTTTTTGTGTTTTACATAGTTAAATACATTGTTTTGTGGAAGTTGTTTTTCAATAAAGCTAAGAGTGTGAGACAGTTGCACACACACAACTGTGTTCAGCTTCAGGACAACACATGCATACTCATGCTTGTTATTTATATCTTCCCACAGAAGCAGCAGTGGAAGAGAGAGGGATGGGTTAAAATTGATTTTCCACATTAAAGGTAAAAAAGCTCTAAAAGGGATTTCTTAATGACTGCACAAAAGTAAAGCTGCAAATAGCAATGTCATAAAAGTGCAGCAAAGCTTCAGTGAAAAAAGGCTGCATGTGGAAAACAAATGAAAAGGTTGCAACATTGTAGGAAGGAGGATTGTGTGGAAGCATAGTAATCTGTTCAGAACTTTAATATTTAAGATGAATAGTCTCACAGTAAGACGCTGTCCGGTTCATTTCTAAGCTAGAGCGTCTTGTGTGTGGAGATATGTGTGAATGGGTGTACCTTCGTTGAAGGTTTTGCATCAGGGCTGGTAACTTGGCACGTAAAAATCAACTACCAATCATTAGCGGACCGGAGTTCCGCTGTGGCGACCCCTAACCGGGAAAAGCCGAAAGACACAAACAAACAGTCTAACTATTGGAGTCTTCAAATCACAGTAGTACACAGGGTATGCTATGCAGTTAGACGTCAACTAATAGAAATTGTGTTACTGCATATATGGTGACAGAGTTTAAAAACCTATTTAAAATGTAGATTTGTTTTGCTTTCTTGTAAAGCTATATTTAAAAACTGAAATCTGTAATATGTGTGTTTCCGTGGCAGGAAAATTGTGTAACCTTATGAACTTTGTGAATGTAAAAAATAAGATGAAAGGAAAAGAAAATGTATTAAACTTTGTAACTGGAATGCAAAGTGTACTATCTACAGTTAGTGGAAGGACCTAATTGCTTGTACATAACTTAAGTCATAAAAGAATTTGAGTCAGGATGCCAAAAGGCCATAAAAATGCAGTTGAAAGACTTCAGAAATGTATAGCTTACTTGTGCTGGGAAAGCAGCCTGTACCCTGCACATTCATTACTTTGTGAAGGTGGAAAACCCTGTGTGTGAAAAAGAACTGATGTAATCTTATGGAACTGCTCCCTGTTTTCATTGGGAACAGAAGTCATAAGTTAAAGGGACAATCCCAGAATCTACAATTCTGAACAAAAGAAATTTGCTCTGATATCTCCCAGTTGTCACCACCCACTTACCATGTCATCATCAACCCTAGTTTATGCAGCCCTATTTTCATTCCCTCTGGTGAACGCAATTAACAGTATTCAGTTCCTGTCAAAGCTTTCAGTCCCCGATCACTGGGATACAATAAGGTTATTACATTTTTCTGTTTGTGGTGGGGATGGTTAGACAAGACTCTCAGTATTTACTCTATGAACTTATCAAAAAGCTTATCTTAATTGTGCAGCTCTTTATCTCTATTTATTCTGCATAGCATAATTGTGTGAAGTATAGTTAAAAGAGTACAGTTGAGTGAATTCATACTAAATCTTAGTCTCTTGACGTCTTCCACCTAGTCTGTAGTAAAGCAGTCTCAGAATTAGCATTATAACTATCACAGGTTGCCGTACTGTACAGCCTCCATTGTGACAGTAAGTTTTGGACTTTATTGTTTAAAATAAATCTATTGCTTGCCTCACACATATGTTTTTTTTTTGTTTGTTTTGTTTTTTTACAGCAGGTCAAAAACACTACACTTGGCTGGTATTCAGAGATCAAAAAACAAGAAAAAAAGAAGACTGCTTCTATTACTGTTTGAGACTTGCATCTTTCTGATGCTTTCTACAGAACAAGTGTCAGTCGTGCATAACATCATAGCACTTAGCTAGCATTCAGAAATCCTCACAAAATAAAATATGAAATGAAAACTCTGTGTACTAATGTTTTAGCTTTGCAAGGTAGTATTAAGTGACGTCATACAATTACTGAAAGGCTACTTTTATCCGAAGATAAAAAGCACAGGTGAAATTAATGAATGCCTCAGTAAGAGTTGGTGTGAGTACAACTGCAATTTGAGATGGAATTTGACTAAGATCATTGAAACTACTTGTAAGCACCCCTCCCCCAACCCCCTGCATGCAAAGCTGGGACATGCTCAGAACACCAGACTGAAATGTAAATAAAGACCAGCATCAAAACAGAAAAAAATCTCTGGGATTGTCCCTTTAAAATACATATATATTTGGAGATGGGACCATTGTAAAGTCAGTTATTCTTGCTTGGATGACCATGTTATCCACACCTATGCAAGCTACTGTGAAATTTATATCTGTTTTATTTTAGGAACTTATAATGGGAAGATTAACTACACTATAAGCTACAATCAGCTAGATTTAGTCGAATTTCTTTAAATATGTCTTCATTATTGTTTTTCTAATCTGTATGCAACTGTCTTGACCTCTGCGTGTGTGTGTGTGTGTGTGTGTGTGTGTGTGTGTGTGTGTGTGTGTGTGTGTGTAAATAACTTGATTAAAAGGAAGTTACCTTGTGCAAGGAGCACTGTGGTGAGAAAAGGGAGTAGGCCAAAGACTCCACAATGTAAATGGTCAGTGTGTAGTCATAGTCTAGGTGTGGCTGTTAGAAGCCCATACTCAGGGCAGCATTGCATATTCCATTTATCTTCTTCAAGCCAAGTTGCATTTGGTGAATTGGTAGCTGAATCAGATTTGTTTGCACTTTTTTACTTTAACCTGTTGGGTATCAGTAGCGTGAGTCAAGAAACGATCAATCAGGTAACCATCAGACCTGTATGGAGCACTAATGTGGATCTAAGAACCATAACACCTGTCCATCACATTCCCACATAGTACACTGTTTGGCAGTGGTGGGATTCAAATCCCATTAGTATTAGACTGGTTACCATATATTGGTGGCAGTGGTTCATCCTTCAGTCTGATGGCAATGGTGAGGTATTGGAACTGAAGCTGTTAATCCTAAAGAAGCTTTGTCACTAAAGGTGTATGAATACCTCTATAGAGGTTTCATTTTGCATGGCAGTTATTTTGCTTTTTAATCAGATTACTGTAGGATCAGACAGAAAATTAGCTCATCTGAAGATTACACTAAATTGTCAGTGTCTCAGCTTGTCCAAGGAGAATATGGTAGTAGTCTTGTGTTTAGCAGGAATGCATTCCAATAAATTAAGGGATACAGCATCACAGGTGCTGTGGGAGGGAAGCATTTATAAAGGGGACACTCTATTCTATCTCTGGAGAACCTCAAAACCCAACAACAATTATAGAGTTTAGAACTGGAGATGAGTTGTCTGGAATTTAATGTAGCTAAGAAAATACAGCAACTGGAGTTAGAAGAAAAAAACAGTGCCAGGAAAGAAAGGAGATACTGATGCTTTGCCAGAGACAGTTGCATCATGGGGGAATTCAAACCCTGTTGTCCCAGGTCAGTATAAAACATTTTTTTTCCCTCAATACAAACAACAGATGATTTTGATAGATTTATATGGGCACTTCAAATAACCTACACTAAGATAACCAAGGGCAGTGAGTGAGGTTTTTAGCTCCTTGACTATGCATGTAATTTCCAAACTCAGAAATGTTGATTTTTTTTAAATTATGCTAAAGCTAAAGAATGTTATTTGCGTTCTAAACTGACTCTTGAAAGATATAGAGTAAAGCTTAGAGAGCACAAAAGAAATGCAGATAATAGAGTGAGTGAATATATTGTGGAGTCCAGCACTTATTTTCATAGATGGGTGAGTAGATGCAGGGTCACCACATATGAAATACCTGTAGATCTTTTGGTGAAAAGAATAAGTCTTCAGTACTCTATCTGAAGACATGAGGATTTGGTTGGCAGACTGGGACTGTAACACGTCTGAGGAGCTGGGGAGGCAGGAGGATGTTTACCTAGCCAGCAGGTTGACACTGCATGGGAACGGGGTACACAACATTACACATGGGTATAAGGGAACCCAGAGGGTGCAGCCCAAGACATCACAGCAGTTCCACAGTTAATGGAGGAATCCACAATTTCTAGCACACATCCAGAACTTGGGGTTAAATGCTACAAATGTAAGTAAGGAGGGCATGTACTGTCTCACTGTCCACTGAGCAATGATGTTTATGGGAGTGGTGAGTTGTCTGTAGAAAAAGGTTGTACCAAACTACCACAAAAGTCTGAATCCTATCCTGATAAAGGGGAAAGAGGCCATTGCCATATGTGAAGAAGCCCTGTCACTGCATAAAAAACAAGGATGCTAACATTCTTGCTCTGTATCAAATCTGCCTTCCTAGGTGGCCATGGTGGTGCAGTGGTTAGCTTTGTCACCTCACAGTAAGAGGTTCTCTGGTTCAATTCTTGGCAGGAGTGTCTTCTGTGCAGAGTCTGCATGTCCTCCCTGCGGTCACGTGGCTTTCTTGCAGGTTGCTCCAATTTCTTCCTACATTCCAAAGACATGGCTGTAGGTGAGAGTGTATGTGCGAGGGGGTGGTGCAAATGAACTAACGTGACAAGGCTAGCCACCCAGCAGTGTAAACCTTGGATGATTGTCACTGCAGATTTGACACTCTGATCCCATGTACAGAATGGGAAAAAGATGGCTGGATCAAATCTGCCTTCCTGTGTTTTCTTTAACTATTTCTCTTATGCTTACTGTTTTCTCCAGTAAAGCATGTTGCACAGATCTTGCCTTCTTTGCATTAAATTGTTAGGCGTTAAAGTATTCACACTGGATTGTTGATACTATCCCTTAATTGGCAGTTACACTTATTTTACATGGAATTTATCAAATCTTTCTGTTTTTCGGTTCTTTTTGCGATGAATCATGCTGGAGTGGTGCCTTCAAAAACATGTCTTTGCCCCTAAACTATTGCTCTACAAAAATTCAAATGTAACAGGGCAGTACCTGTGCACAAGTGGGTTTTGGGACACTGTAGATTTTGTCATGATACAGTTTTGTGAGTATTGAAAGGTTGGCAACATTTCATCAGTGAAGAATCAAGACCAGTAAGGTGACCATTACAGAGCACAATTAATGAAGATCACTTTACTTTTCTGATCTGCTTACCATCTAGGCATTAACAATTTGTTTTTCAAAATGTTTGCACATGTGTAGAACAATACTTTTTAAGCACCAGACTGTCAGGGTTAATTTTAATTAAGTTAATATGCCATGCCATCATCTGGATCTCCATTGTAAGTCTGGTATGTATGTATGCATGATGCTGTCTAAATCTGCATTAAAACTAAAATACTATTAAAAATAAAATAAAACACTGTCATGTGTTAGTTTTACTTCAGTGATATGTTACTTTATGTAAACAACTAAAGGTGCCTCTATCCATTCTAAACACTTAGATGAGCACATATGTCTTAACAATTTTAGCTTTACAGTACTGTTATGCAGGAATCGGGCAAAATACAGGGCAGCAGTCATTGGAAGAGTAATATACTAAGACAAATAATGGTTATTTCAAGTGTGTGTGTGTGTGTGTGTCTGTGTGTCTGTGTGTGAGAGAGAGAGAGAGGGGGAAGGAGAGGAGAGTGGAGAGGGGATGGTCTGCTTCTGTATATTGCAGCATATATGTGTGCGTATATATATATATATATATATATATATATGTATGTATATATATATATATATATATATATATATATGTATGTATGTATATATATATATATATATATATGTATATATATATATATGTATATATATATATATATATATGTATGTATATATATATATATATATATATGTATATATATGTATATATATATATATATATATATATATATATATATAGAGAGAGAGAGAGAGGGAGGAGGTTTAAGGACTTTTCTGTGGTTTCAGGGGGGACTTAGTGTGAAACTCTCTGAGAACCTATGGTTTAGAGCACTACCTTCTCATACCTGTGCAATATCATACTTTCAAACATAAAAGGGTGCATTAAAGGGTATTCTACGTCACATTTATGATGTGTTTTATAGAAATGGTGAAATGATGGGGCATGGTGTAGTATAGGATGTCCAGTGAAGGAAGGCCCGTTGCATATGTAGGGAAAATGTTGTAAAAAGCTTTAAAATGCAGCACAGAAAATCTAGAACCGTATGTCTTCTGTAGGCCAACTGGTCCAAGATCCCAGATTAATTCAGTTATTTCCACCAGTAGAGAACACAGATCTTTAGCAAAATTAGTTTCTGCAGCATGTTGTCTGGCCTGTCTTGTAGCATGCTTTACTACTTGCTTAAAATACCCTTCAGCTTCAAGACAGGAGTACTTTTCAGGTGGCAGGAGTATTTTGAATAAGTATGAATATGTGTGTGTGTGTGTGTATACATATGTGTGTATGTGTGTATATAAATGCATTTATTTAGACAGACATTATATGTGTACATGTATATTTAAACATATATAGGCCCATTATTAGTTTCAGCTCTATGCCTTTGTGGCACTTAATCTGGCATTGCCTATGTATAATCAAGAAAAAGTAGCACTACAATAAAAAGTATAGATGGACAGCATGAACATTTATTATGTACACTTTTATGAATCCTGAAAATTTGGAAGTTTTTTTTTTTAATTTATTTTTGTTTGTACTGTGGAGAACAGAAATGCTGAACAATATCCAGTCAACGTATTGTTTTTCTCAGCTATTAAAACTAGGAGCTACTGTCACTATACATTTTAAGGATGAATCTTCCTTTATTTATTTATTTTCCTTCTCTTTGTACCAAACGTGCTTTACAAGAAAAAGGAAGATTATTGTAGTTATCCAAAACAAGCTCAGTTATTTAATCTGTCTTCTTGGTTGTAAAATAAAATTAATGGTCAGTCTTCCCAGCTATAAAACTGGACACGGAAATGCCACCTCAGCTTTTTTCTGCTTTAATGCTAGGCAGAACACATAAGCCAAGACTAATAATTTATGTAGTAGGAAATTACTTTGTACAGTGCAATAAATAACAGGGTTAGGAAGGAAAACTGAGCATTACAATTGGTGATAATGCCTTCCCCAGAGAAAGGGGAAACATTGCTAAAATACCATGATCTATAGGAGCAAAGGGGATTGTGCAAACCAAGCGTGATGCCTCTGATATTTGTAGATCTTAAACATGTCTATTATAACATTACCCTAGCCACACCGTAAGAAGCACCTGAGCACAATAGCGTTAACTCTCAGGAACATTTGGCCCTATGTTTGTTTCCAACAGTGTTGTGCTTAAGTACAACCTCAGGAAGTCTTTATGGTCCTAACCCTGCAATGACATCCACCAGACCTCTGACAGAATAAGGGAAACAGCGCCAAGTGATGATGCTGTGAGTTGAATGCTAAATTTAACCAGTAACTATGATGGCAAAAGGAGCTGAAATATAATTAAAATACAGAAATCATACCGTAAACTGAATCTTGAATTTGAAGACGTTCTGCATACATTCATAATTTAGAACATCACAAATCATATTATTTGAAATTCAGGTCACTTCAATGGATCTTATGCTGTCTTTGAAACTTAATTATGCTGTACAGATTTTTATTAAGATATTAAAATAAACTGGTCTGGAGTGCTTACTAAGCAACCAGGTTTGCTGCCTCAGCAGTTAAAGGAATACACATATTATTACTTCAGTTCATTTTGTTTTTCTCAAATAGAAATGACACATTAAATAAATATGTTGCCATGAAGCATTTTATAAAAAAAAAAGCAATTTGTTTCAGACAAATAAAAGGGAGTTATGCTACCGTGCAAAACAGTCATGGAAAACCTGAATAAAAAACTTGAACACTGTGTGGGCTTTAACTATTAAACAAAGCAATAGAGGAGACTCAAACGATTTGAAATGGGTGGGTGGTGGGCTTTCATCCCACCAAATGTTTGGTTAGAGCAGAAAAATAATGTTTAATGTGCTTGAGACACACACATGGCAAGGAATAAAACTGAGGCCTGCAAATGCAGAGTTGTAGAGTATGAAATCAATTAGTATTTACAAACTTTGCAAGAATATTGCAAATATGTAGGCCATCTTCTCAGAAGAGAGTGTGAGAGCAATAACCATTGCAGCATTTGCCAAGATCTGGGGCAGAAACATGCTACACATCTATGACTTCAAGCCTGTAAGATAACATGTTAATGTTGCAAAATGGACTGAGGAAACAGGAATAGAAGGGATGGAGCAAGAAGGGCAGAAACCCTTTATATTTACAAAGAAAGCAAGTTGATCAAATGCTGTCCCAGTTTATCTTGTCTTGCCCTTCTTGAGACTAGAGGGAAATTTTGAATATTTTTGTTTTGGCTAGGATTGAAATGGTCTGAAGACTGACTGCCTAGTACTTAGCCATGAACCTATGGGACTGAGTTAAATAAAATTTGACTATGGGAAACGGAGTAATGCAGAGCTATGCCTGCAGTTAATGAATGCAAAAATAAACTGAAACAACAGCACAGTGAACTAGCTATAAGAAATGTATCCTGTCTGTGTCCTTGTACTATTATGTACTAGAACTTGAAGCAGTATTACTTGTAATACAGGGATTGCTAATGCCATGGGTTGTTACTGACTCCACCTTGAGGGGGGCACTCCTTGACCTAATGCCTATTAGTGAGATGTACATGCAATAAACAGTGGTCAACAGTCCCTTGTAGAGAGTGCTGTCCATAACAGTGCTATTCTCTTTGGACATAAGTAATAGCTGCACTATAATCTGATGGAATTTGGGAAATGTTATCACAAAATGACAGGACAACTGCAAAGTCATATCTGATGGACATTAAAGGGGATATAGGATGCGTCAAATGTGACACACCACTTGTCTGTGTCTTTCGGCTTTTCCCGGTTAGGGGTCGCCACAGCGGAACTCCGGTCCACTAATGATTGGCAGTAGATTTTTACGTGCTGAGTTGCCGGCCCTGATGCACAACCTTTGAGGTACACCCATTCACGCATGTCTCCACACAGAAGACGCTCTAGCTGAGAATCGAACAGGACATCTTACTGTGAGGTGACAACACTACCGCAGCACCACCACCGCAGTCAAATGTGACACATCACTAAAGAGGTGATTCTAACAGCCACAATGAATTGAATGAAATGGGAACAAGGTATAAAGTAAATGCATATATGTACAACAGTAAAACCTGTGATCCTAGATGTGTGATCCCAGAAAAATGTGATGTCTGCAAATGCAGTGGTATAGATTTCATTCACAGGCCAAATGATCAGGATGATCACACAAATATAACTGAGATAGCAAGAGAGAAATTAGAGAACTGCGGAAGTGGAGATAGGCAAAACACACTAGTGCGGCATCTTTAAGTGACTGAAAAATGTCACACAATTTGAGTTGTGGTTGGAGCGACTGTAGTCTCTGACTGGGGAAGATGTCTGTAATTGACCATCACCAGCTTACCCATCCTGGAGGAGGAAGGTAGCTGTGGCTTTTCACAAGGGAGACAGCTAGCTGGAACACTAGGTGTTATTCAGTTGAGTTCAAGCCAGCGGAGCTCATGCTCTTATGATATCTAGCACCAGTAAAGCCAAGGGTAATGCATGGTGCAGAAGCATGCTTCTTGACAGCAGTAATGAACTTAGAAGGGATGACGTAGAGGAGAATGTACAGCCAGTGTGGAGAGGGTAGGCTACTTCCCAGGACCAGCAAGTTATCCTGCTTCCTACCACCTGATCTCACCATGGAACAAAATATCTGATTAAGATTCACAGGAAAGAACAAGTGGGCTCTCTTCCAGCATGGGTAATATCTAGCACCAATGTCTCTTGAATGAATGGACTGACTGGGTGTCAGTAGTGCAGCCACCATGCAAGATCCCAGGAAATTACAAAAAAAAAAGAACAGTGTCACACAATTTACCATTCCTTGTGGTATGGGTAGTTGTGAATGTTGCACATTATTCTGACTACCTGAAATGCATTTTCCACTGTCATATCTAACTCCATTGGAAATACACACAAGGTAGATGCATCCTTGAATAAATTCTGCAAGATTATCCTGCAGTCCCCAGGAAGAGAGCACTTCTACTAGCCAAAGTATGTTGCATGCCTAGTAGTTTTGGCGGTATGTACCTTTCTTGCATCCTTATATGCATGCCATTGATTTGGAAATAGTCCAGTACTATACTTGCTTCACTTGCTACTGTTTACTGTAATCTTTGACGATATTTTGCTGTTTATAACATTTACTGCACAGAGGCAAAAACAAAATAAAATAAATGAAACTATTAGTTAAAGTATTTTAAAATAAAATCCCTTAATAGAGGGTTTGCTAAGGTGTAGATGCATCTCACTGGGAGAGATGAGGGGTTGGGGGTGTCACAGTGGTTAAGGTATTTGCCTCACAAACACAAGATACAGGGTTTGACTCTCACAATGGAAAGAAAAATTGGCTAGTCTTAAAAGGGCTCACAAGGGCAAATAGCCTACTGCTTACCTATGAACCATTCTTTAGGGTTGGGGGTTGGCATAATGGTTAAGGTGTTTACATTACAGAGACAGTCTATATGGTTTGATTCTCACCTTAGCAAGCATGTCTAGGCTTAAAAAGGCCCCATGGGGTTGTTAGCCTAGTAATCACCTATGATACTCATACTAACATCCTAAGTTTTGAAAACTCTGGAGAGCTCAGTGTCAAGATTTCAGCTCCCCACAGAAGAAAGTGAGAATAGCATCAGGGTGGATGTAGCATACCTGTTTTTGCACACAGCTTCTGTAATTGTGGTTTGAATCAGTGAAGTACAGCAGTTTTACACAGGAGTACCATCCCCCATTCTGGATCACATATTTGATGGTTGCATTTATGTGCAACAAACTTCTGTCATGCAGCCAAATGAAATACTTACGTTAAAGAATGGGAAGTTGATAATTAGGAAGAGAAACAAGTAAAAAAAAACTATTAATTTCGCCAGTATAGACAGTTATTCCAGCCCACACTTACAGTTTAGAACTGAGCTGCTTAAAAGATTGGAACAATGACATAGAGGTACAGTTACTGAATCAAGGACTATGTGATTTAGTTATCAGTCCTTGCATCGGTGAGCCAACTAAGTAGAACATATTGAGCAACCAGAGACCAGCTGCTCTTTCTGTGCCTTATGAGAGCAGTCATATCATTCCTGACATCTGTTTATCTTGGGTTAAAAGCAAAGGCAGCACAACTGCTGCATTAACATAATGTGAGTGTACTGACAGACATCCATGCAGAGTGTGCATGTAAGCTTACCTTGCAATCATTGTATTTCAGTGCAGCTTTGGAACATAGGGCATTGGTAAGAGAAAGTCTTAACATATGTATAATGGTCTCTAGACTTTCCTGTCTACTCCATCCCCCAGTGTGTATATATGGAGGAATCAAATTGGTGTACAGATGGATGCTTGGCAGGGAGTTAGTAGGTCTGAGAACAGCAGACAGGAGAACAAGCAAATACAGAAAATAAATAAGGACATTTAATTTATATTGCAGTGTACATATCTAATGGGGCATGATTAAAAATATGTACCTCACTGTTACATACTGACCAGCAGAAAATGTAAACTAAGGAACAGTTAAAAACAGTAGTAGGTTAGTCAACCAAAGCAACCTAGGTGACTTGTGCTTTTCAGCCAGTTGGCTGAATCTATATGTATCCTGGAAGGTCAGTGCAAAGTTGGATTTTTTCTTACCCCCCCCCCCCCAAGTTACAGTGACCCTAGAGTTGATTGTATTTAGAGATCACATTTAGAGCCACATTTCCCACTTGGGGATTTGAGGGATTTGCCCTAATAAAATCTGTTTGAATTTTTTAAACATGTTTATTAAAATATCACTTAATACATAGGCACACATACATTAATAGAAAAAAACATATTAACATGTTTTCCATGTACGCATAGTGTACACGGTTTCTTTCTTTATAACAACTGTTTTTCAGTCCAGCATTTCATGTATCACTCTATTCCTGTCTTCTCTTAAAACTCATTCCTCACCCTGGACATTATTCTGCATGTATTTTCCCTCAAATTCCATTTATTTCTATATAATCTGCTCCTTCTCTTTTCTAAAACTCCCATTTACAGTTATTTTTGTCTCTTTTACAGAGATGTAAATGTACAATACTTCAAATACAGATGGTTTAGATTTTGATTTCCATTTTTCAGTGGTTGCTTTTTTGGTAGCCAACAGAATTAAATTTAATAAGGCCTTACTATGTCTAGCCAATTTAGATCCTGTGCCCCAGCCCAAAAGATTTGTTCCCTTGTTTATAGAAATTTGCTCCCCCAATATTTCAGACAAAATATTCTGTAAGGAATTTTTAAAAAAATCTGCCAACTCATTACAATCCCAAAAATGTGTTCCCCATTACCTCTTTCTTCCCCTTCACACCTTCAACATTTGGTATCTACCTGAGGAAAAATTATTTGAAGTCTGGGGTATAAAATACACATGCAAACACCTTCAAGCAAAAATGCTAAATCTTCTGAACTTTGTTGCGTAGTTGGAACCATGCATATGTCCTGTGACTGTTCCCTTGTATATTGCTTTTCCAGTCTCTCTTCCCATTCTTTTCTAACCTCCTCTGATTGAGTCTTATAGTTATCATGCAACATTTTGTGTGCCCAACTAATTCTTGTAGTTGTCATGTAATATTTTCTATGCCCTACTAATTATCCCCTTTTTAACAGCAGCTTCTGTTCTAGAGCCATCTAAAAACTCTACCAGAACAAGTCTTTTACTTATGACTCCCTTATCCTTTCTGTTTGCCTATACTCTGATATCAATCCCTGACAGGGAAGACAGTCTCTTACCTGCACTCCAGACTTCTTCTTGGCCTTATCCCACTCTTTTACCTTTCCTCTCTGGTTAGTTACTTCCAATACTTTGTTTCCTTTACAAGTTTCCTCCAGTAAATTCCATGCTCCTGTTGCCTATCTTCTGTACCCCCTACTTGCGTCATCCCTATTGGCAAAATCTTCTTTCTCTATTCATGTGTTGGTTTAGTTCTTGAAATACTTTCTTTAGCTATTCTGTATAGTGATTATTATTCTCCTTAAGGATGTGCATCCAAAATCCCACTCTCTCCTTATTTCTTGAACTTCATCATCATCCCTTTCCAATCTGATTTATAACCTTCTGATTGTGTTATGTATATGATCCATAACTATAGCTGTAAAAATATCCCTTCAATCAGGTAATTCTAAAATATATTGTTCCACTTAATTTGCCCTCTTTTCCTTTCAGATAAATTTCTTCAGTTTGTTAATTATTGTCCACAAGTTTCCCTCTGGTTGATAAAACTATGACTGACATGTATATAAAACCAAAAGCACTAAAAACATTTATACTGCTTGTATCTTACTATCCCTATCTATAAACAGTAGTGCCAGTTTCTCAGATTTTGTATTATCTTTTGCTTAATCTCTTCCTGTATATCCTTAGCTGCCATAACAGAAGCCTTTTTAATCTGTACTCTTAAATATTTCACCTTATTATGTTTCCATAAATATGGGCATTGCTGAACCAAGTCATGCGTGGGTACATAATTTACAGCTATAGCCTTTGTTTTATCTTCATTAATTTTATATTCTGAAAAGACTTTAACTGTCTCAAATGTTTCACAACACTGAGATGTATTTTTCTGGATCTATCAAGAACAAAGTAACATCATCTGCAAATAAATCCAATTTTTCTTGATTACCATGCCAATTGTATCCTTGAATTTCTGATTCCCTTATTTTCTTTGCCAGTGACTCTAAATATAAAACAAATAGCAAAGGGAAAGAGGACACCCTTCTCTGGTTCTATCTGTTTCAGTTTTTGAACAGATTTTCTAAATTCAGCAGAAGCTATTTGAAATGCGACACTTTTCATCTGGTTATCCTAGATCTGACAAAAACAAGGAAGTTGGGTAAAACAGCACAAAAGGCTTAAATGGCATTTGAATTACATTGACTACTACATCATCCTAGGACAGTGACAGTGAACACAGAGGTCACTATTATAGAAGCTATAATACAATTCTGTAAAAATGGCAGTGATGGTAAGAAAAAAATAGCTAGTTTGCATAGTATGATGGCTCTGAGTGAGAAGCATGGGGAGATATACTGAAACAATGAGGACAGGAAAGAAGAGACAAGAAAGGTGTTGAAGAGGGCAAGCAACAAAGTGTCTAATTAGCAAAGGATGAGAGCATGACAGTGTAGCTGAATGAGATTGAGATTAGGACTGCAAAATGCACAGAACTGTGATGACTTAATATCAGGAAGGGAATTTTATAGTCAAAAGTAGCAGTTACAGAAGAGATGATGGTAAAATATATTTTAAAGAGGAAGTAGAAATTATATTGTCATTAAACTGATTAGTCAGTGTAAGCTTTCAATTTTGTCTATCAGTCTGTTTTACTCTTTGATTGTGGTTGAGGTTTAGGTAGAAAATGAAGTGATGAGATTGTATGTACAGATAGTTAAAACATGGTCTCTTCAAAGGGTTGCTGGGATCTTATTCTGCGATAGACTGAGGAGCCCAGTAATCTGTGAGGATCCTGGAATACAGTCACTGGCCTTTGTGCTGATAGGAGTCCACTGAGGTTGTTTGGGCATATAGTGAGGATGGCCCCTAGACACCTCTTGTGGAAAGTGTACCAGGTACTGCCCAGTAGCAGAAGGTTCATTGGGCAGATCCAGGACATGCAGGAGATCTTGTATCTTTCATCTTGCCTGGAAATGCCTGAGGATCCATCTGGGGTTAATGAATTCTGTCCTGGACATCCCCTCACCACCAAGCAGCTCTGCTTCTCCCCTTAAAGCATGAGCAGGGGTCTCCCTGGTCTCTACTAGGAAGATCACTCCACATGATGTGCCCCTGATTGCACATATTTATTTATTTGAATTTGTTAACCATGGTAAAGTACTGATCACAAAGAACTAAATTTTGTCTCAGCCTGAGAAATAAATATGCAAATTGTACAATTACAAAGGCACACAGAAACTGGAATAATAGAATACAGTAATTACAATTATACAAGGATATATATATATATATATATATATATATATATATATATATATATATATGCAACTATATGCAAAATACTCACTGAGTTTCAAAATACAAATGTGCAACCCATAACACCACCACCCCACCCGGGGAAGCAAGGGAGGCACTCCTCTTCATTCCTCTGCCTCCCTACATGGCTGCTGCAGCGCTGGGGCCACTAACTGAATCATGGTTACCTGGAATGCAGTCAGAGGTCAATCCTTTCACACCATAGAGGAGCCAGGCAATAAAAATAGTAACATTAGTGCAGCATGAACATTATAAAGTTTTAGTATAATTCTGAACAATGACCCACCTGAAAAGCAAGTAGAGCACTAAGAAGCCTAGCAAAATTAATTTGTCAGAGCCTGCAAGCCAAGCTTTAGAACTCATGGTGGCTCAAATGAACAAAGAGCTGTTACATGGCTGGTGAAATGGAAGTCATGACTCAGAGGGTTTTTTTGGAATAGATATTAGCTGAAGTTTAGAAAGGTGATGGCAAAAATGTATGACTAAATAACTCTAGGATAAAATACACAGAAATAAAAACTCTGTCAATGAACATTCAGTTGTAATCCTGTCATGAGAACAGGAGGATAAATTGCTAAAGGATAGTATTGTCCTGTGGAAGCTAAAGTGATCCTGACTAAACAAACAGATCAAGAGGATCAGCCTTAGAAGGAAAAATAAAGGTGTTTGGTGTACCCAGAAAACTTAAGGACAGAACTATGCACTATATATGAAACAAGTGCTGGCTTTTTGGAAAAGGTTGGAAGATTCAGAGCTAAAATTAAAGCGGGCACACTATGTCTTTATATCTGGGCCATTGGGTCCAGAAAAGAAAGAGAAACATATATTGATCCATCTATAAATGCAGAAGAGCAAGCCCAGAGCAAACACTGAGCATACTTTGGAAGCCAAGCCCTGTGTGCAGGGTTGGGGAATGCTGCCAGAAAACATTGATAACAAAAAATGATTACTCTGCATCACCCAAACAAGAGGGCTCAGTCTGAGCCAGATATTAAAGAAAGTAGGATAAAGCAGTTACATTTTAAATTATGTGGCAGATTTTGATACATTTTTACCAATGGATATGAAACCTTTGAGAAAGGTACAAGAAGCAGTAGAACTTCTTCAAGGGGTTGAGTTGGATTGGACAAATTTGCAGAGGTGAGATTTGTCACAAAGCCATTGAAAGAGAGATGAGCAACAGAGGAGAAATAGTTCAGCAGACTTTCCTTATATTCTGGTAGTGAATGCTGCAAAGAAAGAATGCAGCTTTTGCTGCTGCAAAAGTGGTTCAGCTTGAATTTAAATGATATTAATGAGACACTTGAGTGTCTGTTGGGGAATTAAAATGTGTTTAACAATTCAGTTTGAGTCAGGTTTGTATTAGATCTGAGTTCTACAACTTTCTCATGAAAATAGCTGTAGAAATGTATTTGACGGAGAGCCAGCTTGGCTCCTCCTTTACTTTTAGGTCTCAGAGCTAAAGCCAGGTTATTTGACTCTCAATAGACAGTGGGTCTTGAGACATTTAAGTATTAGCTATCCCTGAATAATTACAGAAGGTTGTAGACTTAAGTGCAACCAGGATTATGAGAACAGAGCTGTGTCTGTTGCCAAAAAAGGCAATAAAAGTTTTGCAAGAGTGGACATGATCTAATACTAAGACTGAAATCACAAAATTGAAATATTTAGCTTAGCTGTTGGGCATACATTATGTAGGCTATGTGAAGCCCTGGAAATATATTACATAAGAAATAAACTGGGAAGCATTTTCTGGTTATTTAGTACAATGGCTATAGCTTTCACTGAAGTACAGTTTGTGTAGATAAAATATACAGTCATGCTGTAGCAGAACTTCTGTGAATACCATAATTATTTACAAGTGCAATATGTACTTTAATGATTGGAGAAATGTATACATAGCAAACTTAGGTTTGTTAAGTTAATGTTTTATAAAATTATAGAATATGAGATCAGATGACTCCTTTTTCTGCATGATGATATTGGCTATATAATACAGTCTCAAATTACTGTGATAACATGAGATCAGACTGCTGGTATCAAAGCAAGTAACATGCTGAAAAGGCAAGACTGAAAAGCCATGACATTTAAAAAGTTTAGGTTGTTTATTTGTAATAGAATGTGGGACTGTGGTTGGGACTGACGGGGAGTATCTGTTCATGCACCAATTACATCCTAGCATGTATACAAAACAGATGTTTTTATTTGGTTGTGGGTTTATGCAAAAGGTGACAAACTTTAGGATAAACTACCATGCCTTAGAAGCTAAACTATGTTTTAATGGCTTATATTTTAAAAAAAGTGTTTCTAACTTTGTTTTTGGGGGGTGACATCCCAATGAACTTAATTTGAAGCAGTGAAAAGAAGGCATAGAGATGGACAGAAAAGCATTTGTTATTAATCCCAAGATCATTTGACAATTCCAGTTGCAGGGAGCTTGTGGGGGCATTTTAGGGGAGTAAGGAATAGGACAGAACAGAATATAAAAAGAGAATAAGAAAGCTGATGATTAATATAACAGCAGCCACATATAATGTAAAATGAATGTCCAATTCAGTTAACCTATACTGGATTTTTTTTACCGTTGAAAAAGTAAAAAACAAGAATTGTCACTTTAAGATAAACCATTTAAGTAAATTAAAAAATGCAAAATGCCAGGACAAAAATTATGTAGTAGATATCCATTATATATGTTAGCAACTAACTTGTTTAAGAAATGTATTATGTAGTGGTACTGCAAGAAGGACTGGATAAATGTCAACTTCTATGAATAGAGTAATTAGATAAGTTTAAGATGAAATTGATGAGTTTGGTATGGGAAAGGACTGTGCAGATGAAGAGAATGGAAAAAGAGAAGAACTTAGAGTGACTGATGTACTGGGTAATTATCGGAGTAAGCTGTCAAGTTTAACAGCTGGTGAGAAGGTGGGATAAATTAAAGTTAAGCTGAAAAGGAAAGAATATTTTGAAAGAAGATTACAGTTCCAGAAAGCAGTTCTAAGGGGGTTTATATTCTGATAGAATTACTAAAGTGCTAAAGTTATTAGCACTTAAATAAAGACAGCAGAAAGATAGCACAAAGTTGAAAGAACTTTGCTGTGATCATGGATGAATAGACAGGAGTAATAGACAGGCATCTGATAGAAAGTGTAATAATCCACCCTTATGGAGTGGTGTCACCACTGCAGTGCATCAAACTTCATGGACAAAACCTACAACTAAATTTAGGTTAAACAGTTTGAGGAGAGGTTCTGTGATTGCATACTTAACATTATTAAATATGCAGGTATAAGTTCATAGGTAAGTACTAGGCTAGCTGCCCCTGTGCGTCATTTTCAGTCAAGCCAGTTTCTCTTTTTGTGCACAAATTAACCTATCAAGTTAGATTAGAGATTGGCCTTAGCCATCTCACGGTCAATAATTATACATTACTCCTAAAAAGAATAACTGAGATCATAACATAAATACATTTTGAGGGGATCCATGCATGGGATAAAGCATTTAGGAGCTGCCTCTGTTCATTGGTAGTATAAGGGGCAGTCCTGGGGTAAATTTATTACTTGCGTGACATTTTATTGAAGAATTGGAACTTCTTATTAGAAGACCCTTTCATTCAGCATAAAATTAATGATAGACCTGGTTTGATTTTTAAAAGAGGGAATAATCTGAAGAGCATCTTGGAAAATAATACTAATGGGGATTTTTCCAACGTGGGCATGGTTAAATGTGGCAGATACAACTTTTGTAAATTTATGAAAGTAGCTAATAGTTTTACCATCAATAATGTCACTTACAGAATCAGGGGCAGATATAATTGTGAAAGTCTTGGTATTGTTTATATTGCTCTATGCCAATGTTGCCCAGGGTTTTATATTGGAAAAACTGAGACATTTTAAGCAGAGAGTTTACAAACACCAATATAACATAGAGAGACTCAGTATTACAAATACTTTGGCAAAACATGTCTCTGAAAACCCAGGCCATTTCTTCAACTATTTGATTATTGATAATGTTAACAAAAACACCAAGGGGGGACCATGGCCCTCCGATTGGAAGAAAGAGAACTTTATTGGCAACTTATGGTTAATGCATTTGCCAACCCTGCTTTGAATGACCAATACTCTCTGAAATGTATTTTGTGTCTGAAATCCTTAGAGAGAGATGATGTACTTAATATATTATATATTATCACATTTTATATATATATATATATATATATATATATATATATATATATATATATATTTTTTTTTTTTTTTTTTTTTTTTAATATGTGTAATGATTTATATTGAATGTCTTCTTTGCTAATCTATTATATGTTTATTTACAATAAGTCAATTTAATAGAAGTAATTGAATACTTGTTTTAGGGAGTATATGTCTTTAAGTTTCTAATAGGGGATGTGATGTCATAATGTTTTTGAACTATTTAAACTGGCTTTTTATTCTTTGAATTATCTGATGATGTTCATACATCTGTTTTTGGATGAAAGAGCTTACCTTGAATGTACTTAAAGCCTTTTTGGATGAATATAAAATCTTTGGATGAACCTTGCCTTTGAGTTTTTGTTTTCAGTATTTTGGTTTTTATTTTACTTTGATGGAACTCACACAATGGCAAAAAGCACAGCTTTAAGCCAGATTATTAGGAAGTGCAGACTGAGCATAGACTAGCCATACATTGAGCACTACATGCATTTGCAGTCACTTTATATACTCTTGTGTGGGCAAACTTTTACTGAGCTTACATGTACAGTTCAGTGTACCACTTTTTAGCATAGACCCCTTTAATAATTTACTGGTGTTAAATGGCATTCATTGTCCATACACACAACCCATAGCTTATTACTGGTGCACAGCCAGTCCCCATTCATGTTTAGACTCAGAACAACTGCCATTAACCTTGTTAGTCAGTAGTCAGGCACTGAAGTGGTTTTCTAACTCTTTGTGCTTTTCCCTGTTCAGATACATCAGAGGCACTATTCTGTATGACATTTTTAAGTGTAGCATCTAGGAACAAGAGAGAACTGGCAACAGATGTGTTCTCCTTGTTTGGCCTATCAGCTAGTATTTGTCCCATGTTCTTGTTCATGGATTCATTTCCTCAAGAGTTTCATTCTTCTTAGTCATTGCAGGTCCTAGTCTTAAATTATAGTATCTCCTGTGAGAAAATGCCTTAATTATTTCCTTGAATTGTATATGAAAATGGGCCTGTGTCACCTATGATAATTCCCTCTCCGGACCTCCTCTAGTAGTATCCTGGTGATGCACTAAACCTTCAGCGAATGTTTTCCCCTTGCAGTATAGTTTGGAGATATAGATACTGACACTTATGCATCCAGTAAGATATCTGATAATTTGTTCATACCCACCTCAAAGGTCTGTATGCATCTTTCAGCTAAACCATTTGTTACTGGATGCCTCTATGCAGTAATAATATTAGATATTCCATTTGCTTAACAAAAATGACAAATTTTTCTGATAAAAACTATTCTCCATTGCCAATGGCGATATACTCAGGTAATCCCTAACCAGTGAAAAGTCTTCTGAGATGACCAGTACTAGTTTGGGATGTAATTTCATTCATATAAGATACTTTATCCATTTAGAGTATGCATTTACTACTATCGTGGTTTCATTATTCATAAATGGTCTGGCAAAATCACTGTATAATTTTTTCCAGCATACACCAGGAAATTCCTAAGGGTATAAGTGCTGCTTACCTAAAATATTATTTTCCATCTGACTTGGCACACATTCATTACATGTCTTCTCAATTTCCTAGTTTTGACCACCAAATCAGCTTTCTAGCTACTGCTTTCATTTTAATAGTGATAGGATGTTATTATGGAGTTCTTGAATTCCTTGGAATGATTACTCATGTTCCATAAGAATTTTCCCATTGCAGGTTCAAATAATTTTTTGTTCTGTTGTTGGAAAACCTTCCATCACAAAATTTTAATACTCATAAGAATTCTGGTTGGTTGTAGTTACATATGCTATCAAATCAGCCTTAAAAGAAATATCTTGAAAATATTCCTCAGTCAAAGCATTTGAATGCTTTTTATACTCTGTGATTTCTTCTGTAGGATTATCTTTATTTCTGGAATGGAGCTGGAGAAATACAAGTTTGTGGTCTGATGTGTCAGCATTACCACAGCTTTGAAACTCTGTACTTGGTCTGATATTCAAAGAGTGATGATATTATAATCAGAGGATTGATTTAACTTTTTTACTCTAAAATGTGAAGTAAGTGATCTGCAGTTTAAGAAAACTTTCGGCCAGTGAATGTGTTCCTGATACATATGCAATTACTCCCCCATCCTGTGAAGATATGATTTACTGAATCAGTGCATATCATAGTGTATCTTTGCCATATCACAAATCAGCATTTCTATACATTTTCTGAAAATATCTTGCTCTATTTATCTCCACGGCCGAGATGCATTTGCCTCAGAATTCAAAAAGTCTTAGTGTGAGCAGAAAGCCTTAACATGGCCATTTCCCCACTCATGGTAAGCCTTTCTTATTCTTAGACCACTTAACAGCTGAGGTTTCCCAGTAGGAAGAGCCTCAGCATGAAGGGCAGTCCTGCTGAGAGAGTTGTGTGTGATGCAGCAATGCAGGAAAATAGCTAATACTAATTGCCATGTGCTTACCACTGGAAATGCTTATGATTTATACTGCCAAACAATTCAGAATATTGCTCACCTACTGGGTAACTCTTTCTGGGGTTTCCATGCTTAAAGCAGCATTGAACTCCTTTCGGAAATGTTAAGACTGACTCAGAAAGTAGCCTTCTCTGACAAGCTTCTCTGTAAATGCCACTTCAGAATCCATCTCTAAATGCTTCATTCAGCCTTGAACCACACTCACAGTTCACAGCACACTGTTCAGTCAAGCAGCATACTGTGTCACTTATTTGTTGGGTTTATGGCTGCAATGATTAAAATGGAAATTACAAACTGTTGATTTTAAAGCTGCAATTACAATTGCTAAAGCTCAAAATGTCCCTTAAAATTTTATATGATCTGTTTGAAGGCTATATCATTAAGTTTTTGCAAATGAACCAATTTCAGAAGCAATCTACATGTAGATGTATCATGCGCTTCTCTGAAAGAATGCCATTTGTCACCAAAACATATTCAATTCTTTCTCTATATGTAGAGCATGGCTCCATTGTCAGTCTAAATTATTGGCTGTTGTAGTTCAAAAGATTTCACAGAATCCAGGAAGGTAATCTGAATACACTTTTCCCACAGGAGGCAAATAGCTACACATGACAAAAAGGCATGTTTTCATTCTTAAAAATAAAAAAAATGTAACAAAGTGTTTGAGTTTAAAAATAAAAAAGTCAAACAATCTTCAATGAGAATGTCAATAGAGGTTTCATGCATCAGATTATTTCCAGCAGCAATCTAGCACCCTAGATAACTAGATGAAATTAACCACACATGGGATAAAATCTCACAATAATCCTGTATCTTAGGGAGGAAAAGAGATAGACAGCATGGCTGCTTGGTATTTTTACATACTGGAAACAGGTAAATTGAATGATTCTTTACAGAAACGTAGCAAATAAACCAGAAGCATGCACATGTCAGAACAGAATACTTTTCCCAGTGCTAAGTCTGGTACAGAATAATAAAAAATGAGCCACTGAAGTTTGTGCCAAATACAGTATGGCAAAGCTTGAGCAGTATCAAATGTTCAAACAGGACACATGTATAGATTTTCGATGTTCTTTTAACACAAGTTTGTGGTCTGATGTGGACCTTCAATAAGATGGTCACCCTTTAGTGACAAGTGATACATCCTGTTTCCTATTCAATTGACAAGACCTTTTTTGAAAGATAGTAGACTGTCTACCTTTCTTATATGTAAAGAGAGGACTTTCCACGTCAGAACTGCTCTATAGTGGATAGATGAACTTTTAGTTATTTTTAAACATTTGGGAACATCCACAAAACCTATTTCATTTTGGGTTATCAATTGAATTACTTTTAATTTCAAAACCCATATTAACAGCTAGAAACTCAGTGTTATACACTTAAAGATTAGAATTAGATTCTCCTTTGGTCAAGCTATAGTTTACTGAATACAAATTAAGCTTTTCCAATCTTTTTCTTGTAATTAATTTGTTTTATGAAGACTCTCTGCCGTCTTTTTAATCTGGCAAATTAATTGCAATTACTAATACAGGCAGCTGCACAAAACTCAATATTTTTTATCTAACTACTGGTTTATAAGTGGCAGTAGAACATTTTCTTCACACTCGTTATTGGGCGTAGTACATCCTTTATTGTCTTATAGCAATTCCTCACTACAGCTATAGGATTAGTTTCAAATGTCATCATTGTCAATAATAATCCGGAAATCCCTGATATTAGTCACATCGTCTTAAATTACCATTTAGAGCATATGGATTATGCAGATTCCTATTACCCAAATTAATCCATCTCCCTTGAAGTTTTGGCATTAGATACAGTAGTTCTATTATAATTACGGTTCTCCAATGTATTGAAATAGCTTTGCAACTTACGTTGATCTTTCATATTTGAAACTGTAGATCCTTCCTTGTTGTTGTCTGTAAATTTACTACACAAAATATTATCCTTCAAAGGGTCAGACATAAATATGGTAAATAGCTTGGGACCTAACACTGAGCCCTGTGGGATACCAATCTTCATGCTCCCAGTTTCATTTAAAGTGTTGCTAATTTTGACCCTACAAGTTTTGCATAAAGGCAAATTTGCAATTTAAGCTTTGTGTATAGTAAAAACAAGGTAGATAAGCACCAGCTCACCACGTAGCATGCAGATGAAAATAAATGCAACCAAGTAAATAAAATCCAGCAGATGTAAACCAGTGACTAAATATTTAAGGCTGTGCAGCTCATATACTAAAATTAGGGAAAGTGAAACAATTACTTAAAATCAGCACAGTGTTCTCGCATAAATATTCAAGGACTTTGTATTTAGATTTACAGCATTAGAGAAAATAAAGAAATACATGGCTTAATGTCACTCAAATGAAAAGAAAAGTAAGGATTAAATTTAATTAATCAGTATTTAATAAAGGGCACACTAATAAGAATACTAATGAGAAAAATGTTGAGGTAAACATATAAGATAAAGATGGAAGGTGGCTGTCAAAGGAAAAGACCTCTTGGGAATAACAGTAAAAGGAAACTGTGAATGCATTTATTTTAGGGTAGTCTCCTGAAAAAGAAGCAAGCAAAGAGAGAGACAGAAAGAGAAAGAGAATAGTTGTGATATGATGTCTTGAGGTATAGACTTAGGCAAAAAGAGGAGGAGATAGGATACAATGGAGCAGAAACAGTACAGCAGGGTGAAAGAAGACAGTCAGGGTGTGCAGAGCTACCTGGCAGTGTGAGAAGAAGGTACGAAAGTTTCATGTAGCAGTGATGGATCTAATGGAGATGTGGTTAGCAAACGTTTTAAGTATGAGTTCTTTTTTTTTTTTTTTTTGGAGCAAACGTACAAATAAAACTGATGATAAATAAGTTTAAAAGAGAGATGAAACATTGGAAAGGGATACCTAAGTAAAGAATGGGAACTTAAGGAGAGATACAACAAGATGTAAGCAGTAGCAAAATCAAGTCAATTAAACAAGGAGTACAACTTGTAACTGGTTTCATTTGCGGTCCCAGGAACAAAATAATATGGCAGCTGCCATTATATGATTATAAGATGCATTCAAGCAGAGATTTGAAAGCAGGCATGAAAAACAGCAAGACAAGCAGAAGAGTGGAGAGATGAAAGCTCTAAGCAATACATAAATAAATTACTCAGGCATGTTGTTCTTTGTAAGCTGCGCCTATATTTTGACCGGTTATTTGCAAGTGGAGGAGGTCTGAGGTTAAAAGCAAAGTGGAACATTAAGGTTAGCGCTTGAGCCTTTCAATGACTGACCTGTTTCTACAAGGGACAACAGCAGTAGGAAAGTTCAAGCTGTGAAAAAGAGGACAGTATTTTTATCTGAAGTCCAAAAAACAGAATTTTACTGGTATGGAGGAGATAACGATTCTGTAGCTAAGGAAATATTTTAATAAAGTCATAGGAGAGATGAGTTTCAACTAAGTCAAAGGTCAAGAGAGACTAATAAACAAAAAAGTTCAGCAACATAATAAAATTATGACAGTTTGTCAGTTTGCCTTGCTCATTCATAGGGGGAGTGGTCATCCTTTGTGGTTGGTGTATGTATGGTAGCATATGCACATAAATGGCATTAATGTAGTTCCAAACATTGTACAAATGGGTGGGATTAAGGGTAGGTTAAAGGTGGAAATCCTCTGCCATCAAAATGGCACCATATAAGGACAACCTTATCTCCTCCTTACCTTGCTGACAAAACTGAGGAGGGAAAATCTGTCTAAGTGGCATAGCAGGATAAAGCCTGCCTGTAACCCAGATGACCCGAGTTTGATTAGTATCTCAAGAGCTAGTTGTGGGTGGAAGGTAGGAATAAGTGGTTTATTCTGGCTCAGGCATCTGGGGGGGGGGGGCATTAGGTGGTTCTGTTCAATTGATTTGTTCCCATGGAGGTGCAGTCTTGCACAAAATTAGTGACCATATAGGACCAAGTGATAAGGGCTTAGTAATCCTCTGCTAGTGATGGTAGACCTCATGGGGCAAGTGTATGGAAACATACAAATGACAGGAGGAAGACCATAGGACACCCCCTTGTTTTCCTACTTTATCTACTGGGGGTTCGGTTAGGGCTATAAGAGAAACATCCACCTTGGCTGTTTGTGTGGCAGCTGTGCCATGAATTAGTCTCATCCTGATGATAGGAGAACAAATAAGCAGTGGCAGTGGCATGATGGTCATCGGGCACAAGGGTCAGAAAAATGATGAAAAAAAATGAGAAGAGACACAAGGCCATGATGAATGGAAGCTGTTATGGGAATACCAGTAATGGATGTGAAAAAAAATGCAGAGTAGGAAGAAGAAAATGTGTTTTGATTAGTGGAACAATGAGAAGAGCACCGAGGTTAAGATTTTAGTTTTAATGTTATCATCTCATTTAGCATGTGTTTGCAGTAGGTGGACAGAGTTTAAGCATTTGTCATAGTCTAATTTTCATAAGCTGTAATGGGAGTGCATGCAAACACTGAATTAGAGTATGAAGCTTAGACAACATGGAGAAACAAAAAATGAGTAAAATAGGAACTGCAACTATACATAGTTATTCTATATTTATTCCTGTGGACACCATTAATAACTACACTAGCCTGTCTGTAAAACAGTTCTGAACTCCTGTCATTTACCTCTAATGATTTGCATTCTTATCATGCTCTTATTAACTCCTATGGGATGATGGTCAGTATATCCATGCTATTCAAACAATGCATTCTGCATTGCTGAAGTAAAATTAAGTTGTCTATAAGCCTTGAACTTTGTAATGTTTGGCTTGGGCATGTGGCTAAAAAGGGTCCATTTAGAAAGCTCATCCATGTACTTATTAATATGATAAAAAATAAGTAAGTAAATAAATATTAAACTTATAAATTATTATGTAATAGGGAGTGTATAAAGCCTAGAAAAGATTTTGAATTTGCCTAACATCTGCTAGTATCAAAGTATATTTTGCAACACACTACTGCAAGAGTAAACTTTGACTTTAATGACATATTTTGAGCATAACCATGCTCTTAAAATGTTAAAATCTTACCATTCTATACATTTTCCAGAGCTTGCCTTTGGATTCAGTTTACCTGTAAGGCATTACAAAGCTGTTGGTTTGATAAGTTTAGCATCCATCTGTTCGCTCTAACAAAAAATATATAGATAGATATTTATATGAACCCAGGCTGAATTTGTAATTGATCAGTGAACTACCCCAGTAAACAAATATAAATAAATACAATAAAAAAAAAAATATATATATATATATATATATATATATATATATAATTTATTGAATAGAATTTTATGTATTCTAGTAACATACATTATGTGGCAGCACATAACTTTCAGCATCACTGCTTTTTGATTTGTGTTGCTATAAACAGTGCATTGTACATGTAAGATTTCTTCCCAACAGCTGTAAAATACATAGTATTTTCCAATAATGGACTTGTATATGTCCAGTTGCGATGCTACAAATGTGTTTTAACTGAGCAAGCCTATGCAATATATATATATATATATTTAGTCAAATGGTTCCAATTTATGGAAAAGTACAAAAGTGGAAAACTTTGTGACATTATATGTAGACTGCAGTAGGCTGGCAAGCCATTCAGGATTAGTTTCAGTGCCTTGCATCAAATGAGTGTTATGTACATTTTGATTCCTTACAACCCCGAACTAGATTAAGGAAGCAGAGAATGAACGTGCTCCATTCTGGTCAATCATGATGACTGCATCTATCTGACTCCATTCACTGATGTAACATATAAATTACATCTACCCTAATTACTTGTGTTATTTGAGGGCATATAACTTTCATTTCCATTTCATGCTGCTCAGTTCTACTTCGTTTCACACCCCATGTATGTTAAATGTGACTGTAAACAGATGTCTTATTTTGGTTAATAGTGTTGACAGATAAGTTCAACTGTATTCTCTGAGGTAACATTAAATTTTATGTATTCTAGTAACATACATTATGTGGCAGCACATAACTTTCAGCATCACTGCTTTTTGATTTGTGTTGCTATAAACAGTGCATTGTACATGTAAGATTTCTTCCCAACAGCTGTAAAATACATAGTATTTTCCAATAATGGACTTGTATATGTCCAGTTGCGATGCTACAAATGTGTTTTAACTGAGCAAGCCTATGCATCATCATGCATTAGAATCCTTAACCTGTAATAGCTGAGTACTAATCTCTCTGTCATATAATCCTGCATTATTGCCCCTGTGCTTAGTTAAAAACATTAAATAATTAATATTGTCTCACAGTGAAAATATACTTAGCATTAAAACTTCTCTGCCCTTGAAACTCACATTCATTGAAACAGCATTGAAACCCACACCACATCCTAAGAAAATGTATCTGGCCAGTGGTGGATAAAGATTACCTGTGGGCTGTTTTCAAATCATAGGCCCCTTGAACACAAAACAAGAAACATACATGTGTTCTTTGATAAACCTTCCTGACTTTATTAAATTATATTCCTTGTATAATACAGCACAATTGTTAGACTTAGAGTGCATTTTAAATGTATTGTTTGAACATTTTCCAGTAGGCAATGAAACAAAATGCATAAACCAATAATGACAAAACTGCCCAGTTCAGAACATTTCCATCATAAAAGTCTACTTACACACACATACACACACACACACATATATATATATATATATATATATATATATATATATATATATATATATATATATGTATATGTATATATATATATATATATATATATATGGGTCTACTACCGGAGATCGAAATTACACTGTTTCGAAATCCGGTAGTAGATGCCCACTAACATGAAAGTGCACTTCACCGAAAGTGCACTTTTGCAAACACCACTTGAGCGAATGGTTACAGACCTTAGGGTTAGGGCTTGGGTTGAGGATAGTGGATAGCTAGTAGGGCTAACCACTATCCTTATCCCAAGCCCTAACCCTAAGGTCCATGACTACTGCACCACAGTGGAAGAAATTGTATGTCCTCCATGGTGCAGTAGTCACGGACCTATGTCTTCCACTGTGGTGCGGTAGTCACGGACCTTAGGGTTAGGGCTTGGGTTAAGCATAGTGGATAGCTAGTAGGGCTATCCACTAACCTTAACCCAAGCCCAAACCCTAAGGTCCGTGACTACCGCACCACAGTGGAGGACATTGCCTGTTCATTCTAGTGGTGTTTGCGAAAGTGCACTTTCGGTGAAGTGCACTTTCGCGTTAGTGGGCATCTGCTACCAGATTATGAAACAGTGTAATTTCGATCTCCAGTAGTAGACCCATATACATATATATATATATATATATATATATATATATATATATATATATATATATATATATATATATATATAAAATGACAATATGTAAGCCATGGGCATCTTGCACAGCTTCTCGAAGTTATTTTCAGTTTCAGTTTTTTGCTTGACTTACTCTGATTTGTGTTATCATACCAACTCAATAGCTGTAAATGCACAACAAAATAAACTAGGTGAACTGCATGTTTTAAGACTTCCAATTTTTAGTCCAAGTACTGACAGATCCCTCTCCTACATTCACCCTGTAATCTAGGTGCTGTTAACTGGCCACTCTTGCTTCTCCACTGTCTGCAGTGGAAAAGTATGTGTTTTATCTTGAATTCTGGAAAATGTACTGTACTTGTTTAAAAATATTTTTCTTATAATGCAGCACAGAACATAATAATTCTGATTTTCTGTTCTTGAATTTGGATTAATGATATTTGTTGCTCTTTCCACTGAGGCACAAATGCCCTTGTGCATGACATTTTCTCACTTCTGTTGTATCTGTAGCTACACCCTTGACTTGTTAAACCCACCCCCTTTAAAAGTACAACACAGTATAGTATCAGCAATGCATCTACATACTGTGGGATCAGAACCCACAGCCTTCTGCATCAAAAGCAAGTGTTTAACCTGTTATGCTATTAACAATCCAAGCAGACTCAGCATAAGCAACACTAAACTCCTCTTCCCCTGAAGCTCTAAGCACCTTGTAAGATCCACTCGACATTCAGCTGTATCTCTCAACTTTGCAGCACAAGAAATCTGGAAAAAGCCCAAATTTATGGGGGGGGGGGACAAAAGCCCAAAAAACAGGGACACATTTTAAACATTGCTTGTATAATTTTGGAAAGTTGCTAGAATGTCAAGTGACATACAGCAATACTGAAGGAGCTGCAGGAATTTCTGACAAGTACCAGTTGTGTACTACATGTGACAACAATCTCCTGTATACTCTATATGTCTGGACTTTGGGGTAGGGTTGCAAGACAGAAGCCTTTTCTTGCACATAAAAACATCCAGGCTCTGCTAAACATTGCAAAACAATACATCAAGTCTCCCAAAAGCATGTGGGAAAATGTGTTATGGTCTGATGAGACCAAGGTTGAACTTTTGGCCACAATTCCAAAAGGTACGTGTGGCACAAAAACAACACTTTGCATCACCAAAGAACACCATCCCCATGGTGAAGCATGGTAGTGGCAGTATCATGCTTTGAGGTTGCTTTTCTTCATCTGGAACTGGGTATTTAGTTAAGGTGGAGGGAATTATGAATGGTTCCAAATACCAGTCACTTTTGGCCCAAAACCTTCAGGCGTCTGCTAGAAAGCTAAAGATGAATTTCACCTTTCAAAGTGACAGTGACCCCAAGCATACATCCAAATCAACAAAAGAATGGCTTCACCAGAAGAAAATTAAAGTTTTGGAATGGCCCAGGCAAGGCCCAGGCCTAAATCCAATAGAAAATTTGTGGGGTGACCTGAAGAGGGCTGTGCACAAGAGATGCCCTCGCAATCTGACAAATTTGGAGCGCTTTTGCAAGGAAGAGTGGGCAAATATTGCCAAGTCAAGATGTGCCATACTAATAGACTCTTACCCGAGAAGACTGAATGCTGTAAGTAAATCAAAAGGTGCTTCAACAAAGTATTAGTTTAAGGGTGTGCACAGTTATGAAAACAGCTTTTTGTACGTTTTTTATTTTTTATATTTTTCCCCTAACAGATTTGTTTGCTTTTCAGTTGAATTGTACAGGTTATAGGTCACATTAAAGGTGGGAAAATGAAATGATTTATTGTGTTCTCATTTTTTATATTACAAAAACCTGGCATTTTAACAGGGATGTGTATACTTTTTATGTCCACTGTATATGTATATTTATAATCTTGTCTGTGTGTGTATGTGCATGTATATATATATATATATATATATATATATATATATATATATATGTATATATACAGACCTGCAGAAACATTGAATCAAATATAATGAGTTGTGCATATCAAAACATACATCTATAAAAAATGAAACTACATTGATAAAAAAAGAAAAACAAAGTCTTTCCTTTCACAATCAGTGGCTTTAAAAAACAGAACCCTAACAATATATGCAAACATATTTTTTTTGTAATGTGCAGGGTTGGTGTAAATGACAGTGGCACAATTAGGGTTAACACCGCGGTGGTGGTGCTGCGGTAGCATTGTCGCCTCACAGTAAGACGCTGTCCGGTTTGATTCTCAGCTAGAGCGTCTTCTGCGATGAGACATGCGTGAATGGGCGTACCTTTGTTGAAGGTTGTGCGTCAGGGCTGGTAACTCGGTACGTAAAAATGAACTACCAATCATTAGCGGACCAGAGTTCCGCTGTGGCAACCCCTAACCGGGAAAAGCCGAAAGACAAAACAACACATCTCATGTATCCATAGATTTTTACCTGAATATGTGCATAGATTCACTCACATATTGCACATATAATTTTTTTAGCAATGATAATACAGTTTTAAATATATACAAACACTGTGCTTAGTTTGAAATGCTAATTACTATTCCCCTTTGCAGAAGCATCTCAGAAACATTAGAACCGTAGCTTGGGTGTGCGCATCATATTATGAAACTAGATGCCATTAGGAACTGTAACAATGGAATGCATAGTAGCCTCAGGGACTACCCCTTAAACCTAGAACTCTGATTCTTCTGAAGTGAGTTGGAATTGTTAGAATTTCTATTTCTAACTCGGTAATTGTAATTTAAAAAAAAAATCATTTCCATTAGATTCTGTGTATCTGATATACATTGTTTTCCATATTTAATCCATTTTCCTACTTTTGGAAGTATACTTGCTAACATTTAATAAAGAACAATAGTTTAAAAGATTTAACGAGAGCCCAGAACATAACTTCTCCAAAAAGAACACAAATGTAGTTTAACCGACAGTAGGTACACCTTTTAGTAAAGTAGACAATGTGTATGGTGTATTTTCTCAAGATGACCCAAATGGAACATAATTATGACTCAATGAAAATGTTATGAGCAGTGTTGTTACACACACTTTGTTTTTAGGATATGAATTACCACAGACCAAAGAATTAATGTTCCTCTAACATTTATTACAGCTTATGTTCATGATACAGCATATTATTGTTAGTTTAAGCCCTTTCATTTGGTTTTAAATTTTAGAAAAGCTTGAAAAACTAGATAGTGACAAGATTATTAATTTTGAGTGCCTTGGCAATGCAGTAGTCATACTTTTATTTTTATCTTTTGAAATGAATGTTATTGTGTTTCCATCTAGCATTCTTCACAGTGTAAAAAATTCACTTTACTGTACTATGCAAACCACATTTACAAATTATAACATTATTATATTAAAAAACTTTTCGTGTATAAAAGTGTTAGGCTGCATGTAATAACTTCATACAGTTTGTAGCCCCCACATTTTAACAAATCTGTGTGTTTAAATGTGGGGGTTGTAATTGCTGCAAAGCTGGTAAATGCACTGATACTTCAATTTATCCCATTAAAGGAAAATGTGTTGAACATACTTATTTTTATTACTGGAAATGGTTGTAATGTAGCTTGTGTAGTTATTGCCAGATTAAGAGCTTTTTGTGGCAAAGATTGTTATAATTTGTAAAAAAAAAATAAAATAAAATAAAAGAAGATGAAAGGGTATCATACAGATATAAAAATAACATCACAGATAATTGTCTGTGAAAGCACTGCACAGTTAGTGGCCTGTGTCAAACTTTAAATGTTTCAAGTTCTTATGAAACTTAAATCCAAAGAAACGTGGTGAAAATAATGAACAGTTACACCATGAAATTAGGTAGGAATGTGTCTTGGAGATAAACTTACTATTTGGAATGACCACATCACCTGTCTAACCAACAATGCCCTTTGTGCTACAACCATTTAGAAATTCCATGCCTGAGTCTCTGCTCTGTCCCTTCAGTTTTCCCAACAGCTGCTTGTGCAAGACCAAGTCAAAGCCTTTAGTTAAGTCCAGACAGACCCTGTCTGCTGATGATGCAGTATCAAATTTTCCTGTAACTCATTTATAAAACTGTATCAGGCGCAAGTGATACCTCCTTCTGCATATGAACATATGTTGAGAGTTATCCTGGAAATTGTTTTTCAAATTGTCTCTTAAATTTCATTGCCAATGATGGTTGGCCCACAGTCCTGTAGTTCCATTGATTTCTCCTTCTTTCCTCAATGAAGGAGGGTATTTCTCTACAATCTTCAAATATTCATGATCTATGAAGAAATCTACATACATACATACATGGGTTAAGGTGTTTACCTTACAGACATGGGTCTATATTATGAAAGCGAAAAACCCTATGAGTGAATACCAAAATATCGACCCCTATACCGTGAAACATGAAAATCCCGAATGCACTAAACAGCGAAAAAAAAACTCGAACTGTCATAGTCGGCCAACCCCACCACTACCTATATACTACCTACCCAAATAAAATAAATAAACCACATACATACACTAACCAAACCCTACTTCTAACCTAAAGTAAAGCACAAAACCCTACTTTTAACCTGACACTAAACTCCACATACACAACTAACTATGCACTTTCCTTAACCCCTCCCTAACCCTAAGGTCCATAACTACTGCACACGTCCCCTACAGACATACACCCAAACAAAACAAATAATCCACATACATACATTTAACAAAACCCTACCTCCAACACTACTAAACCCCACATGCAAAACTATCTATGCACTATCCTTAACCCCTCCTTAACCCTAAGGTCCGTAACTACCACACATTTCCCCTACGAAAATATACACAAACAAAATAAATAACCTACATACATAATTTAACAAAACCCTACCTCTAACCCTACACCAAATCTAACATACATTACTTATCTAAGCACTTATCTTAACCCGCACCCTATCCTAAACACCGTAACTATCCAACACTTACCTTATGCAGCTAATCCATAGATGGGCCAACCATGGAAATTTGATATTTCCATTTTCGCGGTTTTCAACTTTCGCTCTAAGTCCACTTCGCGCTATATGGTTCGACATTTACGTATTCATGCAAATGTCTTTTCGCTCTCATAATATAGACCCTACAGACACAAGGTGCAGGGTTTGATTCTCACTTGGGGTAATTGGCTAGGCTTAAAAATGGCCCACAAGGGCAGTTAGCCTAGTACCAAACTATGAACTATGCTATTCAGATTGCAGAAGACCTTGACAGTCATTTCCCCATGCCTCTGTTCCTATCCTGTCTTAAGACTGATAGTTCTATTGGGTTAAAAAATAAGACTGTATGTTCCTTTTCGAGTTCTATCCTGATGTCATGTCCACAGCTTTCCCTGCTTTAACCTATTAGTCTCCTATCATGGCACCCTTCCCTCTCTTTTGTTTGTGGAGACTGTGGTAAATTATTCATTCGGTACCTTTAATTTTCTTTGCTTTCCATGACCTTATTCTTCTCCTTATTCAGCCTGGTCAGATCTGCCCTTCCCTACTTTATCTAGATATTGACTAACCCCTGCTCTGTGTACAGTGGTGGAACAGTCTTCTGCATTGTTCTCGAAACTTTCTCTTCATAAAAGTGGCTAGTATCTGCCATTAATGGAAATATACATTTCCGGCATCTCCAGATGACTAAGTGGTCAGAGTATTCCAACCAAATATTTTTCACTGCTTGTCTCAACAGGTGATTAAACACCTACCTATCATATGATCACAGCAGGTTACTAGGCTAATGGCCCTGGGGCCCTTACAAGCCTAGCCAAGAGTTTATCCCCAAAAAAGAAACCTCTGTCAGTGAGGAACACAGGTGGTACCCCTGAGACAAATATGTGGTTTCTCATCCACTCATCAAGGTTGCACTTAAAGAGGGTCAGCAAGGTACTCTGATGTGTATGGGAAGTCTAGTCCAGAGACGGGGTAGCCTCTAGGAGACAAACCTGTTGTTAATGTCGCATATTAGATTTAGGCCTTTCCTGTGTGTAATGCATGCAGAGTTAGACTTATGGATGTGGAACATCTCTAGTAGGGCAGAGTCCAAGATTGCCTTGTAGGTGAGACACAGATCACCTCTGAGCAATCTGTACAATACCGAGTAGAGTGATAGTGATTTGAGCCTGTCAGTATAGGACAGGTGTTAGAAGTCATGGATTCTTTTTATGAGGTATTTATGTGGCCTTTCCAGCTGGTGCCGTTGTCTGGAGAGGTACATACCAAATGGGGTGTTGTATTCAGTATTGAAGGAGGAGTACAGAGAGGTAATAACCTCCTTTTTTTCTAGATGCAGTCCCTTTACTTATGAGATGAACCAAGTAAAAGGTTTTTCTGGCCACTGCCACTACATGATGGTCGAATGTGAGATTGTTGTCAGCCTGTGTACCCAGGTCTCTCACTACAGGTTATGTGCTTAGGAGTTTGCCATTGATGTGGTAATCATTAGGGGTCATGTTTTTGATGAATGGTATGATAATACATTTTTATTTGCATTTAACTTACGGCCATGACTTTGTCACCAGTCATTTGTTGCTGTAAGGCCCTCTTGTAGTATGTTAACATCATTTGGGAAGTCAGTGACACCACCCAACATACAGTTGTCTGCAAACTTGCTCAGCCACAGGCCTTTTGTCTTTGCCTGGATCTCTGAGAAGTAAATGCCAAACAGTAGGGGTCCCAGGACAGATCCCTGGGGAACACCATTAGTGACAGGTCTGCTGTCGGAGGTGGAGGCACCTATTTTGACCTTGTGGGTCCTATTGGTGAGCCAGTTGGCCACCCACATGATGAGATAGGGATTTACACCAAGTTGTGTTAGCTTTTCGATGATGCCCGAGTGAGGGATTGCATCAAATGCTTTGGCCAAGTCAGGATAAGCTGTATGTACTGACTTTCCCTCATCCAGGACCTTGGTGGCAGTCTCAAAGAAGTCAACCAGGTTCAACAGGCAAGAACTGCAGCTGATGAATCCAGACTGGGTGGGGTCAAGTGCTTGGAGATTACCTATGTAGTTGTTTATGAGATCCATAATAATACACTCCATGGCTTTACAGATTAGACTTGTCAAGCTAATGGAGTGATAGTTTCCAGAGTTAGTAGTGGCGCCACCTTTGTGCAACAGGATGACAATGGGAGTTCTCTGCTCTGCTGGAATGAAGCCTGTACTCAGGCTGTTGTTGAATAGGGTACTCAATGGCAAAGCTAGTTCTTGCTGGAGATGGTGTAGAATACAGCCTGGGATACTATCAGATCCCATAGAAGCTGTGTTCTCTGCCTTGGAAATGGCCTTTAACACTTGACCCCCCCCTCACCCCCAAAAGGGCCCATAACCATACCAGAAGAATGTAGAGTCCCTGAAATCACAGACACTCAGGTTAAAACAGCCCTCTCCAAAGCCAGAAACACAGCATCAATGGGACCAGACGATGTCCCAGGCTGCGTGCTACATGAGCTCAAAGACGAACTAACCCCTCACCTAAACACACTGTTCAAACTCAGCTTCTCCACAGGCTACATACCCATAGAGTGGCGCACAGCAATGGTTATTCTGCTCCACAAAGGTGGAGCCACAACAGACCCTGGGAACTATCACCCTATAAGCCTGACTAGCTTGGTCTGCAAGGCTATGGAGCGCATCATCATGGAACTCATTAACAGAGACATTGGGAACCTCCAAACACTGGACCCTACCCAGTTTGGCTTTGTTAAGGGCAGATCATGCCTCCTAAACCTGGTGGACTTCTTTGAGACAGTTACCAAGGCTATAGACAAGGGAAAGGTGGTACACACAGCCTACCTAGACCTCGTTAAGGCCTTCGACACCATTCCCCATTCTGGTATTGTAAACAAGCTCACCAGCCTGAACGTAAACCCCTATGTCACAAGATGGGTTGCCAACTGGCTCACGGACAGAACCCATATGGTGAGAGTTGCGGGAGCTAGGTCCGACTTTAAACTGGTTACAAGTGGCATTCCCCAGGGCTCAGTCCTAGGACCCCTCCTGTTCAGCATATACTTCTCAGAGGTACAGGCAAGCACATGAGGACTATGGCTGACCAAGTTCGCAGACGACTGCAAACTAGGGGCTATAATTGACTCTCCGGCTGACACACAGACATCCTCCAAAAGGGTCTCACTGAGACGGATACCTGGTGTCAAAATCATGGCCTCAAGCTAAATGCCAAAAAGTGCATAGTCATCCCCTTTGGAAAAAACAAAGTACCCACAAACTACCACATAGGTGGTAGTCCCCTAAATACGGAAGACATAATAAGGGATCTGGGGACCCAAGTAGATAGTAATCTCACCTTTGATAATCACATTGCCAAAGTGGTTAGAAAATCTTTTTACGTGGCCCACCTAATCACAAAAGGTTACGCATCCAGATCAAAAGAGGTCATTGTGCGCCTCTACTCATCACTCATCAGACCCATCTTAGAGTACAACTCCCCATTTGCGATGTACCTTACTAGTCACCTGCAACAGCTGGAAAGACCACAGAAGTACCTCATGAAGAGGATCAATGGCCTCAAACAGATGCCCTATGCAGCTCGTCTGAAGAAACTACAGTTGTACTCGGTTGCATACTGCCTACTCAGAGGTGATCTCTGCCTGACGTACAAGGCCATGACCAACCCAGAATTGATGGACATACTCCACCTAAAGAAAACCTTATCCCCTCGAGCCACATGCTCTAGGGATCTAAACCTCACCACAACAATAAATAGTATGTGCTGGAGGGATAGATTCCTGTCCCAGAGACTTCCTATGCTTTAGAACAAGATCCCAATTTACATTAGGCAGAGCTCCTCGGTAACCCTCTTCAAAAGAAATCTTGACAAGTGGATGGGAAACAGAAAGTTTACCTCGGGGATCACTTCAGTGGCTCCGCTGGACAGAGGCACAGGGAACTAATCTAAGAGGATGGCAAAAGCCAACACATTCTGGCTAGGCCGATAAATGCCTTCAGGCAGATAGCCTAGTACCCACCTATGATCTATGGAGATGTGAGGTGCGGGACAAGTATTGGGGATGTCGAATGGGCCTTTGGGGGGGGCATTGGGGTGAAGTTTGTGCTGAATCTGCTAGCAGGTAGGCTAAGTCAACAGGATCAGTATAAGTGGTACCATTAACTACTAATTCAGAACAAACCTGGGCTTTGCCATAGAAGTTCCTGATGTAACTGAAGAAAGCTTTGTGGTTTCTCTTTGTTTCTGAGGCTAGTTTCAATTCATAGGTTCATAGGTGTTTACTAGGCTAATAGCCCTGGGGCCTTTACAAGCCTAGCCCATAGACGTGCCCTGGCATTGTGCCACCCATCGTTAGTTCCCAGTGCCTCTATCAAGTAGAACCACTGGAGTGAACACTGGGGTGAACTTTCTATTTCCAATCCACTCATCAAGATTTCACTTGAAGAGGGCTAGTGAGGTGCTCTGCTTGACATGTATGGGAAGTCTATTCCAGAGCATGGGTAGTCTCTGGGTTATGAACCTGTCCCTTCAGCATGTTCTGTTGATTGTGGTAATGAGGTTAAGGTCTCTGGAACGTGTGGTGTGCAGGGATTGGGATTTCTTTAGATGTAGCATTTCTAACAGAGCTGGGTCAGACATGACTTTGTAAGTCAAGCAGAGATCGCCTCTTAGTAGATGATATGAGACGGTGAATAGCTGGAGTTTTTTTTTTGAGTCTGTCTGTGTAGGACATGTGTTTAAGGCCTAGGATCCTCTTCATGAGATACTTTTGTGGCTTCTCCAGCTGTTGCAGTTGTCTAGTGAGGTACATGCTAAATGGGGCATTATACTCTATGATTGGTCTAATGAGGGAAGAGTAGAGAGAAATGATGACCTCTTTCTTCCTGGATGCAAAACCCTTGGTAATGAGATGTGCCACATAGAAGGACTTTCTGACCACAGTGGCAATGTGGTGATTGAAGGAGAGGTTGCTGTGAACCTGTGTCCCCAGATCTCTTATAACGCCTTCAGTGTTCAGTGGGCTCCCATCGATGTGGTAATTAGTGGGAACTGAATTTTTCCCAGAGGGGATGACAACGCATTTTTTGGCATTAAACTTAAGGCTATGGTTTTGTCACCAGTCATTGGTCTCAGTGAGGCCTTTCTGTAGCATGTATGCATCACTTGGAGAGATAATAATGGCTCCCAGCTTGCAGTCATCTGTGAATTTGGTCAGCCAGAGTCCCTCCGTGTTGGCCTGGACTTCTGAGCAGTAGATGCCAAACAGGAGATGACCCTGGACCGATCCCTGTGGGGCTCCACTCATGACTGGTCGGCAGTCTGACTTGGAGTCTTCTACTTTCACATTGTGGGCTCTATCTGTGAGCCAATTTGCAACCCACCTAACGATATAGGGGTTGATGCCTAGTTTGCTGAGTTTATCAATAGTTCCTGAGTGAGGAATGGTATCAAAGGCCTTGGCCAAGTCGAGGTAGGCTGTATGAATTGCCTTTCACAAAACCAAATTATGTGAGATCTAGAGTTTGGAGATTCCCTATATCCTAATTAGGTCCATGATGATGCGCTTCATAGCCTTACATGTCAGACTCATCAGGCTAATGGAGTGATAATTTCTAGGGTCTGTAGTCCCTCCTCCTATATGGAGAGGGATTACTGTAGCAGTGCACCATTTGGTAGGGACAAAGCCTGAGGTGAGGCTGTGAGTGAACAGAGCACACAGATATGTGGTGCCAGTTCACTTTGTAATTCATGTAGAACACGGCCAGGGATATTGTCGAGTCCCATGAAAGCTGTATTCTTGGCCTTAGACAATGCAGCTTTAACCTGTGCTGCAGTAATGCTGGGTGCCTGGCATTCTTCCGGTATTGAGATTGGTCCTTTGGGGGGAGAGGGGTAAAGTTGGCACTGAATCTGTCGGCCAGTATGTTGGCAATATCTGTTGTCTCAGTATAGGAGGTACCATTGTGCGGTAACTCAGAGCAAATGTGGGTATTGCTATGGAGATTCTTGATATAACTATAGAAGGCTTTGTGGTTGTTTTTAGTGTCTGCTGCAATTCTGCCTTCATAGCTGACTTTGGAGGTTTTGATGAGGGATCTCAACTTTTTGTTGAGGTTAATAAGGGAATTTTTCCAGTCTTGAGACTTCACCTTTTTCTGCAACAGTTTCTTCCTTCTGTTGTAGAGTTTGTTAATGGCAGGGGACCACCAGACTGGCTTCCTTTTTTGGGAGGAGAGCATCTTGGTTCTGTTGGGTATGGCTAGTTCCATGCATTTATGTACATGTTCGTACAGTGCATTGGTGTATGATTCGGCAGTTATGCATCTATTTTCCATTGGCATGGGCACTGTGAAGTTAGCCACCTCTGTTTTTAGGAGTTCAAAGTCAGCTTTGGAGATGTTTTTCATGGTGAATACCTTTGTGGGGGTGTGGGTGAGATGTGGATTTCCATGGTGATTAGATTGTGGTCGGATCTAACCAGGGAGGAATTGACTATTGTTATAGAAGACGGTTGCCCATGTTAGTAATAACCAGGTCAAGGATGTTGCTTCCTCTAATGGGGGTATGAATGAGCTGGTCCAGGGCATTGGAACTGATGAATTCCAGGAAGTGTTGGGTCAGTGCATTGGTGCATGAGTAGTTTTCCCAGCTGATGGAGGGGTAGTTGAAGTAATCTAGTATGAGAGTGTTGGGTTGAATCTTAATAGTTTCTAGGGTGCTTAGGAATGTGAAGTGAGAGTTGGGACATGGTTGGGGACCTATAGCAGGCTACAACCTGAATTGCTGTCTTACCCAATATTAGTTGTACCTGGAGTATCTCAGATGCGTTATGCTGGGCTACTAGTCTGGAGGTGTGCATATCCTTTATGAATATGGAGACACCACAGTCTTTGGAGCTTCGGTCCATGTTCTGGGGCTGAAAGGTGTGGAATGAGTTATAGCCTGGTAGTGCAGGGATGCTTTCTGCTGCTTTAAACCAAGTCTCCATTACAGCACAAATGTCAATGTTCTCCATTTTGAGGAGTGCTTCGAGCGAGTGCATCTTGAGATTTAGACTTCTAGCACTGAGCAGCGTGACCCTCAGATTGCATTTATTTTTAGCTGTTATGGTGGTAATTTGGTCTTTGGAACACCGCCTAAAAAAGGCACTGTAAAGGTGGCAAGAGCCATAGCCAGTACCCAGAAACCCAGGGGTGACAGATGCAGGCCATCTCTGGCAAAGCACTGAGGTCTGTCAGTCATGTCATCCCAAGCAGACAGATACTGGATCCCCTTAGAATGACACCAGAAACTTAGCCAATTGTTGAAGTCAATCATTTTCTGTTTGTACTGTGGTATCATTCTGGGCGATGGTAGGATGCTGCTCAGGGCTAGGGTCATACATGTCTGGGTCATATAATCCTAGAGCTCCACCATGTCTCTTTTCATGTAGTCCAGGGAGGTCCATCTCAAGTCATTCACACCCACATGGACAATGACAGAGTCATACTTGTACTTGTTGTGGAGTGACCTGAGTGCGTGTGTTATGTGTCAGATTCTGGCACCTGATAGTTGACTATTACCTTCTCCTTATTCAACCTAGTGAGTGAGACATCAGTGTGTCTCACTGTTGAGTCACTTATGATTATTGTGTTGGGCAAGCTGGTTTGTCTCAGGGGCTTAGGTTGAGGGGCACACTTTGTAGGTGAGCTATGTGTCTTGTGGTTTGTGCTGATCTGCCTTGGAGGTCTCTGCTGTTTGGGTAGATTTCTACTGAGACCCTCCACGAAGGTGGGTGTGTGGTTTGTGTTTTTATGTGAGGGCTGTGATGATGGGTGTTCTGGAGGGCAGTGTGTTCCATGTGGTGTGGTGCAGGTGTTGACCTTCTCCCCCTGACAAGCTATTCCAGTCTTGGCTAGAGAGTGCATGACTTCCAATTTGGAGATATAGGCCATCTCTCACAAGTCTGAGTGTTGGGAGGTAAGAGGAGAGGGTTGTCTGTGTACATGAGGCAGTTGCTACACTGCCTCAGAATACCCAAGTTCATCAGGTTAATAGGAGAAAGCAAAGGAAACTAACCTTTAGACATGCCAGGAGGGATGGTCATCATTACTAAGTACTGGAGCTGTTTCCTTATAGGATGTCTAGTGCTGATAGCACTTATGTATGCTACAATAATTGCTACAAAAAGCCTGATGAAGTTCTGGTGAATAAGCTAATTAAAGTGCAAGAGAGAAGAGAAAGTTGAAAGGGATAGAAAAAACTGCCCAAACAGCCAAACTACAATTTCAGAGCCAGAAACCACTGCTCTTGTGATAGATAGGCTACCTAGTGCTTACCACTCCTACTGATAAGCTGGAAGGCTTCCATCTAGCACAGAAGGGTCTGGAGAACTCAGAAACTTACAAAACAGTCCTAGATACAGTAAATCTGTATGTGGACTACTCTAGTAACAGGAAAGGCAGAAAACAATCTTAGAATTTTTTTTTCAGAAAAAACAGTTAACTTATAGCTGGAATACCTCAAATGGTTTAAAACCATGCAGCTGAAGCTCTGGATACTGCAGACCTATATTGAAACTATGCTACTCAATTTTAAGGTTAAGAACTCAGTAAGAAAAAACCCACAGTGAAGCACAGATTAATCACTTATAGTCAAAAAATAACACGTGTAGTATGAAAAAATGCAGTAAAATGCAGTTAAACATTAATGAATTGCAGTAGATAGCAATGAAATATAGTTAATCATTAGATTGCAAAGGCAAGGAAAAACAGCTCTTTTACTTTACAAAAAGCACCTAAACAGGCATGTCCAAGGGTCAGCTTCCAGTGATTTCTCCTGTCCACCTGGTGAATCTGGGCATACTGGGGCAATGCAGCAACTGCCTCATGTACACAGACAACCCTCTCCTCCTACCACCCAACACTACAACCTGCGAGAGATGCACTTACATAGCCAAACTGGAAGCAAAGCTCTCTCCAGCCAAGATTGTGCTAGACAGTCAAGAGGAGAAGGTTAACACCTGCACTACAACTCAAGCAACACATAGCCCTTCAAAACCCATACCATCAACACCCACACATAGCAACACTAAACCCACATATGCGGAGGCCCTTAACATTAACCTGCGCAAGCAACAAGGACCTCTGAAGATGAAACGCAAACACCAGTCACAACCAAAGTGACACATAGCATGCAACACCAGTGTGCCACCCAACAACAGCCCCTAAGGCAAGACAACATACCCAACACTTTAGTCATAGGTGACTCTATAGTCAGGCACACTGATGTCCCACTCAGCAGGATGAACAAGAAGAAAATTACAGTCAGCTGCCTGTTGGATGCCAGGATCCACCACATAATGCATGCACTCAAGTCACTCCACAAAAAGTACAAATACAACTCTGTCATTGTCCATGTTGGAGTGAGTGACTTGAGACGTACCTCCCTGGACTACATGAAAAAAGACATGGAAGAGTTCTCAGATCATGTGGCCCAGGCAGGTATGACCCTAGCCCTGAGTAGCACCTGCCTTCGCAAAGAATGACAACACTGTATAAGGACAAAATGATTGACTTCAACAATTGGCTAAGCTTCTGGTGTCATTCAAAGGGGATCCAGTATCTGTCTGCCTGATACGTCATGATCGACAAACCATGATGCTTTGCCAGAAATGGTCTGCACCTGTCGCCCCTAGGATTCAGGTTACTGGCTAAAGCTCTTACCACACCTATAGTGGCTTTTTTAGGCAAGGTTCAAAGGACAAAACCACCACAACAGATACAAGCATTCAAAATCTGAAGGTAATTCTACTCAATGCTAGAAGTCTAAACCTAAAAATGCACTCTCTCTCTCGAGGCACTCCTAAAAATGGAGAACATCGATATCTGTGCAGTAACTTAGACCTGGTTGAAGGCTCCAGAGAGAACCCCTGCAATACCAGGCTACAACTCTTACAATACTTTTCGGCCACCAAACCAAGACTGAAACACTAAAGGTGGAGAAGTGTCCATATTCACCAAGGATTTAGTTGCCCAACACAATGCATCTGAAATTCTCCAGGTGCAACTAACACTAGGTAAGACTGCAATCCAAATTGTAGCTTGCTACAGATCCCCCACCATGCCCCAAGATTCTCACTACACCTTTCTAAACATACTGGAAAATATTAAGATACAACCAAACACCCTAATACTGGGTGATTTCAACTACCCTGCCATTAACTGGGAAAAGTACTTGGGTACCAACACTTTTTCCCAACAGTTCTTGAAATTCATAAATTCCAGCTCCCTGGATCAACTAATCCATTGTCCCACCAGGGGCTCCAATATCCTAGACCTGGTCATTACCAACATGGGAGATAGTTGCTCCACACCAGTGGTCACCCCCTCATTGGTCAGGTCTGACCATAAGCAAATCACCCTTGAGATCCACATCCCACCCCCACCCCACAGTAAGGAATCCTCCGTAAAAAACTTCTCCAAAGCCAACTTCATGCTACTCAAGTCAGAAGTGACAAACTTCATGACACCCATGCAAACGGGAGCTGAAAGTTCAATTGCTGATTCCTACACTAAGGCACTGTACGAGCACATCCACTCATGCATGAATCATGCCATCCCAAATAGAACCAAGACGCTCTCCTCCAAAAAAAGGAAGCCAATCTGGTGGTCTCCTGCCATAAACAAACTATACAACAGAAGGAAGAAATTGTTGCAGAAAATAGGAAAATCCCAGGATGCAAAGAACTCCCTTACCAGCCTCAGTAAGAAGCTGAGATCCCTCATAAAATCCTCCAAAGCTACTTACGAAAATAAAATTGCCAAAGATTCCAAAGACAACCACAAGGCATGCTATAGTTATGTCAATAATCTAAATGGCAATGCTCAGATCTGCTCTAAGCTACAACAGAATGGCATTAAGCATACTGATCCCAGGGATATTGCCAATATCCTGTCAGATCGATTTAGTGTCAACTTCACCCCCCCCTCACCCCCTAAAGGGCCCATCTCAATACCAAAATGATTGCCAAATTCTGGTAATCATGGCCACACAGGTAGAAACCGCACTCTGCAAAGCTAAGTATACAGCATCCATGGGACCAGATGACATCCCAGGCTGTGTACTACATGAACTACAAAATGAACTGGCACCTCACCTAAGTGTCATGTTTAATCATAGCCTCACCTCAGGCTTCATGCCCACTGAGTGGTGCACAGCTACAGTTATCCCACTCCACAAGGGGGGATCCACCTTGGATCCCATGAACTACCATCCCATCAGTCTGACAAGCCTGATTTGCAAGGGCATGGAATGCATTGTCATGGAACCTTCAAATACTGGACCCCATCCAGCTTGGGTTCGTGAAGGGCTGATCTTCTTTCCTGAACCTGATTGACTTCTTTGAATCAGTCTCCAGAGCTGTGGACGAGGGTAAGACGGTCCACACAGCCTATCTGGACCTCGCCAAGGCCTTCGACACCATCCCCCACTCTGGAGTTATAGATAAACTTACTAAGCTGGGCATAAATCCCTACATCACTCGATGGGTTGCCAACTGGCTTACTGACAGAACCCAGACTGTAAAAGTAACCGACTCCAAATTCAGCTCCAGACAAGTGACAAGTGGAGTAGCTCAGGTTTCAGTTCTGAGACCACTCTTGTTTGGCATCTACTTCTCTGAAGTACAGGCCAACACTAAGGGACTCTGGTTAACAAAATTCGCAGATGACTGCAAACTGGGAGCCATTATTGAATCCCCAAATGATGTGGATATTCTACAAAAGAGCCTTACAGAAACAGATGCTTGGTGCCAGAGCCATGGGCTCAAGCTTAATGCCAAGAAATGTATAGTTATCCCCTTTGGGAAAAACCATGTACCCATGAATTACCACATATGTGGCAGTACACTAAACACCAAAAGTGTGAAGAGAGACTTGGGGACACAGGTGGACAGGGGTTTCACCTTCGATAACCACATCGCCACAACAATCAGCAAATCCTTCTATGTGGCACACCTCATCACTAAGGGCTTTTTATCCAGAAAAAAGGAGGTCATTGTCCCACTGTACTCATCCCTCATTAGACCCATTACAGAGTACAATGCCCCATTTAGTATGTACCTCACAAGACATCTGCAACAGCTGGAAATGCCGCAGAAATACCTCACTAAAAGAATCACAGGCCTAAAGCAAATGCCCTATGCTGACCATCTAAAAAAACTCCAGCTATACTCTGTGGCATATCATCTACTCAGAGGCAATCTCTGCTTAGCATACAAGGCCATGTCAAACCCTGAGCTGTTGGAAATGCTCCACTTAAAGAAATCCCAATCCCTCAGAGCCACATGCTCCAGGGATCTACAATGTCATCACAATGAACAAAACATGCTGGAGGGATAGGTTCCTGACCCAAGACTCCACATACTCTGGAATAGACTGCTCATACATATCAAGGAGAGCACCTCCTTGTCCCTCTTCAAAAGGAATCTTGATGACTGGATGGCAGATAGGAAATTCACCCCAGGGATCACATCAGTCACCCGGCTAGACAGCGGCCAGGGAAGTAAATATTGTGGGAAGAAATATCCAGGGAATTGTTATGGCTAGGCTTGTATAAGCCCTAGAGCTGATAGCCTAGTACCAACCAATGAACAACAGCTCACAAATCACAACAGTAACAGACAGAACTAATAAAGCAGTGATTCAGTAGAACACTAGCTGGTTAGTTATAGTCCTTTCATCTAAATTGCTTTTTATGGTAATCTTGCTTCAGTCTAAAGAATATGAGGCTGTGAAACTTGCAGACAAAGTACAGTTGTGTACACTTACCATAAATGTAGATGTTCGAGTATATTCACTGTTGCAGGCATCACCTGTGTTATCCCTGCTATGGTAGTCCTTGGCCGGCCCAAGTACCAGAGTCAGTGTTTTTCTGCGTCTGGTGCGGTCGCTTGTGACTGACATCAGGTCATCAGTGATATAAAGCAAGGCAGCCGATGCCATTGCATCAGGTTTTCTTGCCCTAACCAGTCAGGAGCCCAAGGAAATATGGTAAAGTGGTCCTGCTGGCTAAAAGCCACCATAAGAAGCTTATGTCTCTCTAAGGAAACAGGATATAAGGGGGAAGGATAGGGGGAAAACCAGGACTACAACAGTGAATACACTTGAACATCTACATTTATGGTAAGTGTGCACAACTTTACTATGTTCTTTGTGTTTCACTGTTGCAGTCATCACCTGTGGGAGGATTCCCAAAGCTGAGGAGAGGGCTGGAAGGATTAGTTAGAGACCTAGGCATGAGTAAGCATGCCCTGCAGAACTGCAGAGGCAAACCCTGCCCTAGCCTTAGAGAAAAGAGGTAGGTGGTAATGCTTTGTAAAGGTATAAACAGAGGTCCAGGTGGCAGCTTCCAAGATGTCCCTGGTGGGAACTCCTCTGAGGAATGCTGTGGAAATGGAGGCTGCCCTAGTGGAATGGGTACGAATAGACTTAGGGGTGGTGGTTTCCTATGTAATCTGTAGCAGAAATTGATACAGTGTGATATCCATTTGGAAATGGTTTGCTTGGAAATGGGCTTCCCCTCGGCCTCTTGGACAAAGCTGACAATAAGTTGGTCTGTTTTCCTGAAGAGTTTAATACAGTCCAGGTAGTATCTGAGCTGTCTGTACATGTCTAGTGAGTGCAAAATTCTTTCCCCCTTGTTTTGAGGGTTAGGGAAGAAGGTAGGTAGATGTATGGCCTGGTTGACAGTCACATTAGATAGCACCTTGGGCATAAAGGAAGAGTTAGTCCTCAGGGAGACCCTGTCTGCATGGAAAATGATGAAGGGCTCAATGGCCATCAGTGCCTGAAGTTCTGAAACCCTTCTGGCTGAAGTGATAGCTAGTAGGAAAGCAGTCTTCCAGGAGAGGTATTTCAGTTCTGCTGAAGCAGCAGGTTCACAGGGTGATAAGGTTAGTTTTTCCAGAACATAATTCAGGTCCCAGGCTGGCGTGGGTTGGCCTTCTGGGAGGTCTGATAATAGAAGCCCCTCTGAGGAATTGTTTAATCAAAGGATGTGAGAACAGGGGCTGGTCTGTATTAAAATAAGCTGAAATGGCTGAGGCATGGATTTTAATAGAAGATAAGGAGAGGCCACTATTGAGTAACTCAGCTAGATAGTCCAGGATAAGAGGGATGGAAGGTTGTGAGGAACTGCCCCCTCTGGACTGGCTCCATGACCAGAATCTTTTCCATTTCCCTGCGTAAGATTTTCTGGTGCTGGGCCTTCTTGCCTCAGTGTGAATGTCTAGGACTTGTTTGCTTAACAGGGACCCCTTGTTAGCTTTACCATGCTGACAGTTTGAGAGTCTGCAAGTCTGGGTGCAGCATCCCCCCCTCCACCTGAGTCAAGAGGTCTGAGATCTGGGGAAGCTGCCTGGGAGGCTGTGATGTCAGGCAGCGCAGTAAGGGGTACCAATGCTGCCTGGGCCAATATGGAGCAATGAGGATGGCCTTCGGTCTCTCCTCCCTCATCTTGATCAGTACCTTGGGAATAAGAGGCAGATGAGAGAATGTGTACACAAAGAGGGTGTTCCAGGGGAAGGTCAAGGCATCCACCTTCCACACTAGGTGGTAATACTCCCTGGTACAGAATTTTTTTAACTGGTGATTGAGGTGCGAAGCAAAGAGACCCACCTCCGGAGTTCCCTACTCCTGAGTGACTTGTAAAAAGATTTTTCTGTGGAGCTGCCATTTGTGGGGGTCCAGTAAGTTTCTGCTTAAGTGGTCTGCCAGGGTGCTGTTGATCCCTAGTAGGTATTGGTCTATTAGGTGTAATCTCATGGAGGAGGCTCATGACTAGCCTGCACAGAGGGTAAGATTGCCCCCCCCCATTTGTCGATGTACCACATTGCAGTGGTGTTGCCTGGTTTTGATAAGAAAAACCCCTGGCATGAGATGGGGTTTGAAAGATGTCAGAGCCTTTTGTACTGCCATTATTTCCTTCTGGTTGATGTGTAAGGGCAGGTGCTGGAAATCCCAGAGGCCTTGGGTGCACCTGCCTGCTAGGTGAGTGCCTCAAGCAATGTCTGAGGCATTGGTGGTGATGGTCTTCCCGGTAGGGCGGAGGATGAAGGGAAGACCTTTGTTCTTGGCACAGGCCCCTGCCCACCAGAGAAACTCGGCCGTTATACAGAGGATCAGAGGGAGAGAAGTCTCTATTGGCTGACAGTGCTGATACCAAAGGTTCTTTAGATACCACTGACGTTTTCTCATGTGAAGCCTGGCCAGAGGAATTAGAAGGATGCAAGATGCCATGTACCCCTTGCAGGAACTTCCTCGCCATGAGGTGACTTCTGGAAGCCAGCTGGGTAAAGTAGAGAGTCAGGAAGCTCTGGGGATAGGAAAGCCATTTGGGATGCTGTGTCCAGCAGTGCTCCCAAGAAAATGCCTCCTGGAGGGTGTTTGCTTTGATTTCTTCTCATTGATGGTGAACCCTAAGGAAGTTAGGAGGGATTTGACAAAGAGGAGGTCCTGGAGCAGCATTTCTTTGCACTCTGCCTGAATGAGGCAGTCGTCCAGAAAAGGGAAAATCTGTATATTTCTCTGTCTGCAAAATCCTATGCCTGGGGCTAAGCATTTTGTGAATACCCTGGGAGCAGTAGATAAGCCAAAGGGTAGCACAGAGAACTGAAAGTGTTGTGAGCCTGCTCTGAAGCGCAGGAATTTCCTGCAGGATTCCCTTATGGGGATGTGGAGGTAGGCATCTTTTAGGTCTAGGGTCACTAACCAGGCATTTTTTGTCAGCATAGGCAGTAGCTGCTGCAAAGTTAGCATTTTTAATTTGGGGACCACCAGGGAGGTGTTCAGAATGGATAGATCCAGGATGGGGTGCCAAGTGCCCTCTTTTCTGGGAACAAGGAATAGTCTGGAATAAAAGCCTTTGCCTGTTGGATCTGTGGGAACATGTTCTACTGCCCCCTAGGATATGATAATTTGGACTTGTTTCAATGCCTATGCCCACTGATTTGGAGGTAAGTCTGTGTACCCTCTTGGAATTAGGATATCATTGAAAGAGAATGTGTATCCCTGAAAATTTATCTTTAAGACCCATTGGTCCACTGTTACAGAAAGCCAATTTTCTTTGCAGAGGGAGAGCCTTCCTCCTAGCTTTTGATGAATGAAAGGAGGGCAGAATGGAGAGAGGGAGTCATTGAGAGTTTTTGCCATAGAAGAATCGCTTAGAACTCCCTGCCTTTGGGGCAGAAGTGGTGCACTGTTTGGTTCTCTGCTGTCCCTGGGATAGGGCCCTGGGTGGTCTGTCCCTATAGGGCTTACCTTGCCTCTGTCTGCTAGGTGCAGGAAAGGACCAGTGCTTAGAGGGAAAATTCCTGCTGAACCCAGGAGGTTGAACCTGAAAGAAATATTTTACTGTTTGCATAGATTTTGCTTGTCTTCCATCTTTTTAAGCACCTCTTCTGCTTTTACTCCAAACAACCAGTCCTTATCCAAGGGTGCGTCAATTAATTTAGACTTGACATGATCAGGGAGAGGTTGTTCCTTCAACCATGCATGTCTTCTAATGACAAATCCTGATACTGCTGCCCTGCTTGAGGCTTCTAGGGTGTCATATCCACAGTGCAATGAGTGGTTGGCTACTTGACAAGTGGAGTGCAGTAAGTCTGCTGTTTCGAATTGGCAGTCAGGAAAGGTAGAAATAATCTTCTGCTTTAATAGTTCCAAAGTGTGTTGTTGATATTTTAATATATGGAACTGACAGTTGAGTCCTCTGATAGCTAAGGTTGCAGAGGTGTATACTTTTTTACCCCATCTGTCCAGAGCCCTGGAATGCTTGTCAGAAGGTTTAGGATTCTTTCCAGAACTAGCCTTAGTTCCTTTAAGTCCCTGTGTAATGACCTCCGGGTCTGCAGCAGGACTTCTACACAGGTATTTGTGAGATTCCAGTACTCTGTAATACCTGTCAGGTTTACTGGGAGCAGGTGGGAGGGCATCAGGAGCTAAGCTGGATTCATGGAAAGCATCATCCACCACTTCTAAGATAGGGGGGGTGGCTAGGGGTCTGTGCTGGGGTAGGTCTAGAAACTCTCTTAGTCTTTTCTTAGACTGAGGGAAGTCCTGAGATTCCCAGTGGAAAGTTTCCCTGTGGGTGTGAAGGGTTCCCCCAACAGAAAGGTCTTCTGGTGGGGAGACAGAAGGAATGTATTCCTCTGCATCTGAATCCTCATAAGCAGTAAGATGTTGCTGTTCCTCTTCAAAATCTGAATAATCAGATTCCTCAGAATCCTGCTCTGTCATAATTTCAGGAGAAGGGTGTCTTTTCCTTTTAGAAGTTATGGCTTGACTACCCCTGATAAGGGAGATAAGATCCTCTGCCATCTTAAGCATTTGGGCTTGGGGTGGTGGAGCAGGAGTAAGATGGTGACTTGAGGAAGATTATCTAGGAGTGGTCTGGCTTCAGGGCCTAAAAGTATCCATCGATCAGAGAGAAATGGTAGTCGGATGAGCAGACATCATTTTTTGTCTAGAATTGGTAGTGTGAAAGGCCTCCTTGGAAGCCGGTGCCTGCATCGCGGCTCTTGACCCAACCGAGGCAGAGACAAACAAAGGCTCAGAAGATGAAGAAGATTTCTGTGGCATACCGGACTCTGAAAAGGTCTAGGTAGAGGCCTGCATTGATATTGTATCAGGCATCAGGGGCTGCGAAAGTGCCTCACTGAATTCCGGAGAACTGATGACCTGCTTAGCGGTTGCATTGTAAGAAGGCTTAGCCTTGTGTGGTCTGTCTCTATCTTTATCTCTAAGTTTTTTTGGAATGTCTATGGATTGTTGGCTGCTGGACACCATTTTGTAATGTGAAGATGGAAGACAAAAATACCTGTCTACAATAAGAGCTCTACAATGAATGGTTCTCTCATTAAAGAGGGCACAGAACCGGCAACGGGGGATGTCGTGGTCTGGGCCTAAACAAATGACACAGTATGAATAGAACTCTCGGTGTGGGATCTGCTTTCCACAAGCGAGACAATTGTTAACTTTTTTGTACATCGGTTAGTGCAAGAAAAAAGGATCCCCAACAGGTCACTTAGCATTAGACGTTTTCAGCTGTAATTCATGCTCTGGTAGTGACCAAAAGGCACACTTGCAAACTGCTTCTGCTACGGGCTCCATGGCAAGAAAGACTGATGTAATGGCATCAGCTGCCTTGCTTTATAGCACTGACAACCTGATGTTAGTCACAAGTGACCGCAGCCGATGCAGAATAACATTGACTCTGGTATTCGTGCCAGCAGAGAGCTAGCACAGCAGCGATAACTCACAGATGATGACTACAACAGTGAAACATGAAGAACATCTGATATGTGGTGCTGTTCCCTAGTATTACTCTGTCTCACTCAGTGTGCCCAATCTGGTCCAATTTTCAGCATGGCAAAACTTTTCAGAATGTTTATCAGTTTCTTTTCAAGTACAGCATCACATTTTAGTTAATAGTTTCTGGCAGTCCCACTAGCTGCTCATTCTCCCTCCTGGTTTGTTATCTGCACTTTCCTCCTTTGTGATTTTTTTTTGTCTCTATCCTCCACTGCTGATACCCACATTTACCCTCATGAACTCATTTGTTCCCTTAAAGGTGTGATGACATTCTATTATATTCCTTATGACAGGTGGCCCTCTCTCTCTGCAGGGACAGATGGCCTTGTGAAATCCCCTGAGTAAGGTTGCTGTTCTCACTTTCCTAAGGGTAAAAGTCAGAAACAGGCATCATATATGTGGCTATGGGTAGAGGATTTTTATTGTGTATACAAGGGGAGGGAAGATCTTAACTGGGAGGGCAAGTGCATTTAAAGGGTGACAAGAACTTTTAAGTGTGTATACTTAAAGGTGCCTTTAGCTAAACATCTTATACCCCAGGATGCAGCAAGCTCTGCACAGCATGCAGGAATAGTGCAGGAGCTGCTGGAGGCAATATGGCCACCGAGAGATCCAGGAACAAACTCCTGGGATGTGCACGAGTGGTCCTGCACTATTCCTGCACAGACACAGTTCCAGTATGCTAATTACCATTTGCTGGTGAAAAAAATGCAAATGAGGTGAATTAGTGATCCAGGAAGCTGGCAGCCGTCCGTGCAGGATTAGTGTAACCTGCAGAAATGTACTTGGTTAGTAACTGAGTACTTTTCTGCAACCTACAAAACGGAGCCATGACTGCTCCAAATAAAGGGTGTATATAATGTGGAAGGCATGCCAATGGCCAAATATATGGCCATTGGCATGGAAAACAGTGTCAAAATAACAAAAAATAACTTTTATTTTTGGGACTGATTTCAGCCGTTTAAGTGTAAGGCAGCGGCGCACAAATGGGATCTGCCAGAAAATAAAAGTAAAACCTTGAAAAAAGCTTTTTCTGCAAAATCACAATTTTGGCATTATAGTCAGAGGCAGGCAGAAGACAACAAGGCAGCCATTGAATAGTGGTTGTTAAGGGGGAAGGCTCAATATCAGACTTGTAACTAGGCATTAGTAGGCAATTCTATGCAAATGAGGGGAATGATACTGAATCACAGATTTCTCCTCATGGCTAGCCTGCACCCAACCGTGTAGGTGCAGGAAAACCATAGTGTAAGCCTAAGAGTTAGCTGACATCATAGAGGGGTGTGTCAGGCATACTGTAAGCTTACTGGAACTCTGTGGCTCAGGTTTGCCCTTAGCTTAGCAGAGCTAAGGAAGTGGGTGTGTCTGAAGCGGCCAAGCACACTTTACCAAATGAGTGTGCATGCCGTGCACTGGCGTTTAGACAAAAAAAAAATTAAACCAGGAAATAGCAGCTCTGTTCACATCTACTGGGTTTGTGCAGCATGCCTCAGGGCTTAAACAGGAAGGCTGTGGGAAGGGAAAACAGCAGTAGGAAAGTAATCAAGGAGAACTAGCATAGCTGGCAGGTGAAATGTATCAGAATCAGCCAATTACACAGGCAGCAACCCAGCCCAGCCCAGCACACTACTATAAACTATGCAAACATGTTTCCCCCTGTTTTTTCCCACAAACTCTACACCACCGGTGTACCAAACAGGGAAATTTTACCTAACAAAAGCAACAAAATGATAAGGGCTGCATTCGCTCTCATAAATCAACATGTGGAAGAGGCTGAGGGGGGGTGAGGATGAGAATGCTGACAACCAACCCACAGTGAGGAGTAGGAGAAGAGTGTACAGACCCAGAGTATCCTACCAGGGGATACATGAGCTGGAGATAGTGGAGCGCTACAGGGTCCTCCTACAGCAAATTGTTGAGTTGTGTCGGCCACGCCTTACACACAGAACCAACAGAGGGGAACCCATCCCAATGAATACCAAGGTATGTGTAGGCTTAAGAATACTAGCCACAGGTACCTTCCAAAGGCCAACTGGGGATTTTATGGGGATCTCACAGGCATCAGCATCCAGGGTACTCCACCAGTTCCTAGATGCCATGTCAGCACATGCTGGTGAGCACATATATTTCTTCAACACCCATGAGGCATTGACCAGCAGTATGCATCTCTCTTCCACCAAATAGCAGAATACCCTGAGATAGTGGGTGCTATAGACTGCATGCACATACACATCAAAGCACCACCCGGTGAGCAGGGTAGAGTCTACATAAACCGCAAGGGCTTCCCCTCCATCAACTGCCAGGTTGTGTGCGATGCCCAGGGCATTATAATGAATGTGTGTGCTGGCAGCCCTGGAAGCTATCACAACTCCCACATCTGACATATGACGCAGCTGTACCAGAGATTTGCCAATGGGGACATCCCATATGGCCACCTAGTGGGGGGTGTTGGTTACGCACTGGAGCCATGACTGATGACACCCATCAGAAATGCACACACACCTGAACAAGAAATCCATAATGAGGCACACGCACAGACCAGAATCATAATAAAGCATGTGTTTGGGATGCTCAAGTCACGGTTCCCGTGCCTGGACATATCCAGTGGAGCCTTGCAGTACTCACCATGTGTCCAAATTGTCATTGTATGTGCCATGCTACACAATATTATTCTGTGGAAACAGCTGTAGCAGGACCACACAGCCCCCCAGCATTGCCAAGGCCTGCACAGGCACAGAGTGACTTGGAGGAGGAACAACCTGAGTCTGACCCAATAGGCAGAAGGAGGCCTGCCCAGTATGCCCAGGCCTTGGCAAAGAGCCAACGCATAGCACATACACTGACATGGTAGAAACCCAGGGAATGGCACCTCACTCCTACTCGCACATACAGTAAAAGGGATGCCAAACATGACACTACCTGTGCTTAACCATGTATAGGGAGTGTACTATGTGCATCCGACATATTCAGCCCTCCAGTACCGTCCTCAGTACTGGCACAGCCATAAGGTAAGTCAAGCCCACTATCAATTGCTGAATGTAGTAGTATGTTCTGTTACTTGTATCTATGGTATGGATGTGAGCATGTTAGGGAATCGGGTGGCTGAATGGGATGCCAGCAGATAGTACACACCTATATCGGCAGCAGGAAATCCTTAACAAATATTGGTGTCAACATAGTAGGCAGTACTAGACAAGGTGACAAAACCCACTTTAGGATATGTGGTGGGCCAAATGTGTGTCCATAGGCCACACACATGCATGTCAGTGAGGTTCACATACCCAATAACAGTCTCAGCCAGCAGGACAGGTGTAGACAAACACAATGAAAGGCTGTGCTAAGGCCTCTGATTGATGGCTATTGAGAACAGCCCCCCTCCAGACCTACATAGACAGACTACAACAGGTCAGGCAGTGGGATGTTAGTTCTGAAGAGTAAGAAGTCTGAAACTGAAATGTAGGTTAATAAAACTTAAGAAATGTAGTACACTGATATGCCTCTAGTCTGTATGATAGGTCAGAATACAGAATGAAATGGAGTACCTGAAATACCAGTGCAGTCATAGCAAATATGTACAGTTATCAGGTGCCCCCCCTACAATCCTATGTAGAAATGTAGTAATATGTATGTCTAGGTATAATAGCAGTGGAGCATAGATTACCTGAGCTGGCCAAAGTAGCAGGATAGATTGTAGCACATGTACAATATACAGGGCTGTGTGTGTTAGGTTGGTGTGTGTTGTATAGTGTGTGAAAGTGGTCAGCATGTAGGCATGGTGGGTTGTGTCCTGGTGGCCAATGGCCAGTACTGTTGATGACAGGGCCAAGTTCTCACAACTGCAGTGCCAAACACAATGCATCCCAGCAAGACACATTCCAGCTGTAATCCATACTAATTGTTCGGATGTAATATCTGTCACCATCTGAAATATGGACATAGCATGAATGTGGGCCCAGACATACAAACAGTACACAGGTGGAAGTAATCTAGACAGGGAGTCTATAAAATGTTACTGTCAAATGGACACACCTTTGGAATTGTACATACAGGTTAGCAGCACATTAGTTGGCTGTGTAGTATGGAATGCTGTTGTTGTCTGGCCAAACAGTGGCAGACCACAAAAGGCACAGGTATGAAGAACTGAGAAACTGCTGATGTCCCTGCATAAGCCAGCATAAGTGGAATGTCCCACGTATGTCTGTGAGTCAGCTGCAAGTAGCTTCCATAGCACACATGCACCCAGCTCACCCCAACATCAGCCACAGGTAACTCACAGGTCTTATCCCTGCTGTCAGGAATGAGTACAATATGACCCCCACCTCTGTATGGGAATAGCCACAGAATGCAGCATGCTGAAGAGGTGTCCCATGCAGGTGTGTCCCTAGCTGTAAGCAGCACCCTGCCAGCATCCACACTAATGGATCAATAAGGACAGAAACTATTGACATTAACACCTTGCACACCTACTCTGTCACCCCAGGGGAATATAGTGGCTTGCAGCCTGGGACTGTAGGAGTGACGCAATGCACTGGCCTGCTAGAGATGGCCTGTGTCATTACCAATTGCCATACAGTCCTCTGTCAAAGGCCTGTGTCTCACCCATACTGCCAATAACAACATAACATAGTCCACAGAACCCAAATTCAAGGCCATGTTGACAAATCCCAGTTACATGTCCACCATGTCCTACGTCATGAACTGTGGACCAACTCCTAAATACTGCTGGGATGATGTGATAACTGTAGGGATATTTATCAGATAACATTTGCAATAATGTTCAGAAGAGGATAGAATAACAGAAGGGGGTAGAAGCATGGATGCCATGGAGTGTGTGATGTCTGAAACTCAGCTGTGTGCACATACTATCCCTGCCTGCAAACACAGGAATGGGTGGCTACAAACCTGCTCATAAACCACAATGTGAAGGGGTAATGACCAGAAATATGAGCCCTGCCTCTGGGTAACCTGTGTGAATCTGTACAGCTGTGAGGTATGGCCACAGCAGGATATGGCCATACTGTCACGTCGATGGATGTACAAGCATGGGATCCCCAGCCAGCACAGTACCAAGGTGCTAAACCATTTACACAGACCCATTAGCAAGTGTCTGCAGCTCCCCCTCCAGAATAGCATGATTGTGCATGAATATGTAGGCTGCAGACCACAATACTGGACACAGCTTCATTCATCCTGTGTTCTTTAGGAAATTACTGCAAGCAAATATGTATACCTGTCAGTAGTTGATGACATAAAACATCACAGTGTAAAACAGTACATATGTCTGAATGTCTCTGCTTACACCAAAACCATATAGCAGAAGCAGCACAGACACAATTACTTACAGTAACCCACTATCCTTTGCCCATTGTGACCCCATATTGTCAACCAATCTACCGATATCCTGCAGAAACAGGTTGCTAGCTGTAGGTGTAGAACTCAAAAGCCTGCACTGGAGTACAACCTACCTGGAATGGATTCACACATTCAATACAGAAGGTCATATTAGGCATGCTCCCACACTTAGAGAAATGAATCCCATGTCTGGCAACAAAATACTGAAAGGTCATACTGGGCATGCTCCCACACTTACTGAAATGAAGCTCATGTCTGGCAACAACAGTGGACTATACATATCTGTCACAGAAGTTTGTGCACACACTCCACATTGCACACCAGTCATGCTTTGTACACACATCAGATAGGAATTCAACATATATCCAAGGACAACACACTATAATAGGCCAAACTTACACATGCATAGATGTGTGGAAGATAGTGACAGTAATAAAGAGCTTCCCATCATGAGGCCTGTCCAACCCAGCACACATCCAAATGGCTAAAACCACATGATGTGCAAATGTCAATCATTGTATACATTTCCTTCTAGTATCCCCCAGCACTATAGTGTATGTGGTGCTTGTGATAACTGTGTAACATGACTGTACAAGTCATTATTCATCTAGCAGTTGTATACACGTTCCTGTTAAATGTAAAGCTGCGTGTGACTGAGTGTTGTGTGTGTGCTTCCAGATGAATGGTTTATGGCCCATTCGCACACACTGCAATCCCCATTGTCCTACTTTGGCAAGCCTGCTGATATCACTCACCTTGAAATGCACCTTTTGGGAAGGTGTAGCCCTATACGCTTCATGGTGTGTGCAACTGTGAGACTGTGTGTGTGTGTGTGTGTGTGTGTGTGTGTGTGTGTGTGTGTGTTTGTCATCAGTATGCTGGGTGGAGGTAGCTGTGATTGTGTAATAACAGGACTCATTGTGGGGTGGGTTTTGCAAATTTCTTATATGGAAGACCTATTATATGTCACAATGTCCACCTTACAAGGACAACAGATGTCAAACAGCAGAGATGCTGGTTTAGAGAATCCATACCCCTACATGTGATATTATGGAATGGGGAACAATATAGGCAATCCTTGTATTACCCAGAGAACACTCTCCACCCATGTCTCATACACAAACACACTTGGCTAGGCAACAACCACTATGTTGGTAGTTCCCTGCATATTGCCCACAGATGGTGTGATTGCAGTGGACTACAGAGGACATGGCAGCCTGTTCCATCCCTACAATAGGCAAATAATTGCATACAGTGGTCCTTTGCTATGTTCCCCACTGGACGCCTGCAACAACTGTAGTGTCAGCAAATGTAACCCACAAAGGAAATACCATGCCTTATACACATGCCCTTTATGGATTGATGCCACTAACACCAGTGAATACCTGTATCATGCTGTCAATGTAGGTGCAGGATCAACCTGAGTTCCATTGCCAGTTCTCACCACATGAGGTCAGGAATGCCACATCAGATAATAATCTGTCCACACAACATGCCTCAGAAAGTCCCGGTACACTTCCACATGTCACAGAACATGCATGTGGGACATGTGCACATCCCAGACATCGTCCATGTTATGGAATATAAAACACATACATGGCAAGCATTGCACAGCACTGGCCACCCACAATACTAACCCAGATGAGTGGATGGTAAATACAATAACCACCTGTATGGGCCAAACCAGACACTACACCCCTGAGCCACATTGCAGACCATTGTCATATGGCCTCATGCCAACGTATACCCTTTGCCTAGTTGGGTACAGCTTTCTGGCACAGTCAGCCACTACACCCCTGTGAAGCAATGAACCCATGCATGTCAGTACTGGCAAACCTGTGTCTGTGTGTGGAGATTTGGAAGCCATTCACACTCACTACACCTCCCATTGCCCTACTGAAGCATGCCTTCTGATGTCAGTCACCTTGACATACCCTTTGACAATATATCACCCTGATAACTTCTGTGGTGCATGTGATACCTGAGTAATACTGTAGTGTAGCAAACTAGTTAGTTAGGAATTCTCATCCTGACCCTATCAACTGTGATAATGTGTGTGAGCCCCTGAGAGACTGTGGCTGTGTCGTCCTTGATGCCTGCTTTTGTGGACAGGCACATGTACTATACCTACCTTATCCCGCCTTTATCACTGTTGTTGATGTCACTTGCCTTCAAATATACCTTTGTACAGCTCTCCAACATGTAAGCTCTGTGGCACATGCAATAATTGCATAAAAATGTAATAGCAATACATAGTCAGGCAGGGGATGAAACCCCATACTGGTAAGTGCGTGACACAAACATGCTTAGCTTTTACTCTCCTACCCCCTTCCTTTCTTACTTTGTGTCTGTCTGTCTCTCACTCCCTCTCTGGTGGATGTGGAAAAGTACACCTGCTTTGCTTTGGCAGCAGCTTGTGTTTTGTAAGTGATGCTCATGATCAACTGATGGCCTGTGCATGGATTGCAGTCCCCCACTAGTTGCTTGCATGTGCAACAGCTGTGGTAACATTCCCATAGCCAAATGCATGGAAACACTCCTATAACTAGGAACATCATGTGGGTGTTGCCCCTTTACCATTCACTGTGAGCAGGACTTCATGTCGGTGTTTGGCAAACAGCATCACAGAGGGTAGTGGGATATACCTCTTACAACATACACTGTGGAGACAGGCCAACAAACAGGAAGGGGATATTCCAGACATGAGTACAGAATGTAAGTCTTGCTCTTCTACATTTGAAATAATGTTGGTTTAACAGGATTTGTGTGGATATGGCTGGTCGACATGATTTAATACCTGTCATGACAGTGTTATGTGGTTGAGGAAACTCCTACTTGTAGGGCTATCTGCAGACTGGCCAGTGTTTGGAGTCTTATGTGCATTGTATTACTCACAGTCAGATGACCTATCTTTAGAAATGCAGTAGCATAATCTGAGGATTGCAGTCAGTATATGGTGACTGCCATGAGAGTTACTGACTTCATATCCTTCAGAAGACATATGTCACAACAAACCCTATTACACCAATAAATGTATGAGTTTATCACAGCAACATGTCAATATTGGCCCTGTGTTTGTGTCTCCAGCCACAACACCATCAGCCTTTGTACATATGTCATGCAGTAAGAGGTGCATATGTTCAGTACACCATTATTTACTGACATTGTACGTGATAGCAAGCCAGTGAGATAGACTGCTAGACATGTTATGTATAGTAGGGCTTATATTTGAGGACAAAACCTGGACATTCTGCTGTAGTGTGTACAGTAGTGAGGTCTGTGTACTTATGGTGATTGTCAACAGAACGTGTATTGCGAATATGTACCTTGGTTTCAGTACAGACTGTGGTAGATGTCATTGTTCTTGGTCCTGTTCTATCTGATGTTGCATGCGGCTTCAGTGTATGGTATCCTATAGGAGTACATGTTTGTAGGGCTAAACCCACACATGTCCCATACCACAGTCAGGCATCGGAATACACTGTGTATTGGCCCAATATATGTAGGATTAGTGTGTGAGTGGCACATATGAGGAAGGTGTTGACCAGACAGTCCATATACTGTAATATTAAGCATGCTTACCATATGTGGCTGTGGCTGTGTTCAGATTGGTTATGGGTATGCGCTTTCATACAGGTGTTTGTTACTCCATGCTGTTACATGCCTGTAGAGCCTGCTATATTTGCAGGTACATGTGTATTCCCACATAAGAAATGTAGGCCGGTGTTGTGGCAGTCTGCCTGTAGATTGCACAGTGCTTTGTGACATGCCTAGCAGCTCAGTGTACTTACCCAGTGTGATGTTTTGTCCAGATATTTGTCAGATGTACTGCTGCTGGGCCAGCATAACTGCTGTGTATGTCTGACAAAGCAGTGGGATGCTGTACACATGTATGTCACTAACTAGTGGGTAGTATGTGGGTTTGTGACCTCTGCTTCTCCAGTTATTATGTGTCAGGACAGACAGGAGTGTGTGAATGCATAAACTGTGTGAGCATATGTATCCAGTATGTACGTGATAGACCCATTTACATGACTGTTAACATTGACTTTGTCAGGCTTGGTCCACACGTCTTGCACTAAGGGGTCTGTGTGTACCTCTGGACTGACCAGAGTGCGTCAGACTGTCCACATGTATTGGTCATATCTCTGCTTTATTCCACAGTACCATTACTTTGATATCTGTGGTACTGTACTATGATGATCTTAGGAACTCTGTCAGTAACTGATGGGGTACATGTCAATATCAGATGTGACTTCCCACACACAACATTTCTGTTAAGACAACCCCTGTTACAGTAGCATCAGTCTACATTTATACCTGCAATACTTACATGACATCCCCTTGAACTAAGAGGTTGCGACTATTGGTGCTGAGGTATGACTCCACTATATGTTCTGGACGTATGTTAAACATGGATTCCTATTACAAGAATGAAAGTTCACAACTTCAAACTTGTAATAGGAAGCCTCACTTACGCGAAAGTTCACTTTAACGAAAGTGAACTTCTGTGAAAGTGCACTTCACTGAAACTACCGCAGCACAGTGGAGGACATCAAAAAACAAGCTATGTCCTCCACTATGGTGCGATACTCATGGACCTTAGGGTTAGAGCATGGGTTAGGGTAAGGGGGTAGTGAGTAAAGCTATCCTCTTACCCTAACCCATGCCCTAACCCTAAGATTTGTGACTATCGCACCATAGTGGAGGACATTGCTATGTCCTTCACTGCGCTGCAGTTGTCATGGACCTTAGGGTTGGGGCACGGGTCATGGTAAGGGGGTAGCCCTATGGGCTATTCCCTTACCATGACCCATGCCCTAACCCTAAGGTCCATGAGTACTGCACGGAAGTTTAGTACAACGCCTGTTCATTGTACTGAACTTCACGTAAGTGTACTTTCGATTAAGTGCACTTTCGCTGCAGTGTGCATTCCATACACTAGTGAATAGTAGTGAACCTTCGATCTAGTGTATGGAATCCATTAAACATATATGTGTGTATGTGTGTGTGTGTGTGTGTGTGTGTGTGTGTGTATATATATATATATATATATATATATATATATATATATATATATATATATATATATATATCCATATATCTATATAGATATATACACATATACATATGTAAATACACATATACATATATACATACATATATGGATATATGGGAGCCCTTCATTTGTTCGAACTTTCAAATGTTCAAAACTCATATGGCCAACACCATATGAGCAAACGTTTGAAAGGCCGACAAATGATAGCGGATATCCCGCTACAGTTCGGGACTGGGAGATTCCCCTTTCCTGCACTGTAGTGCGATCTTGGAGTGAGAATATTTAAGTAGCAGGGGGTGTGGGGGGGGTGAAAGGGCTTGCAGGTAGGTAAATGGTGCTATTTCAGGATGTCGGTCTTTCAGAATGTCAATCATATGGTGTCGGCCATATGAAAGTCCGCATTCTGAACTGTCGACATTCTGAAGTAGACCCAGATATATATATATATATATATATATAGAGATATATATATATATATATATATATATATATATATATAGATATATATATTACATATACATACACACACACACACACACACACACACACACACACACACACACACACACACACACACACACATATATATATATATGTATATATATACATATACATACACACACACACACACACACACACACACACACACACATTTATTTATTTATTTATTTATTTATTGCAGTTGGTTTACCAGGATAGTCCATTGGGCCATAAAGAACCCGTTTTCAATGGAGTCCTGGGGAGAAAAGCTCCAAAACAGGCAAAAATATACATGAAACAGTAGCAATATAGGTACAGCAGGTAGTAATGATAGTTATACAAATGAGAAAGGAAAATATTTAAAATAAAATAGTCCAAATACAACAATTAATACAGATTGATAAGGATATACAACAATACTACAGCAAATAAAGCAATTACACAATTCGAGAGGAATCATTCACACTGTGGAAAGGCACAACGTCATACTAAAGGATGTTGCATAGTGGGGGAAGTAAACTAAAAGCTTGTCTAGTCCATTCTATACAATTATATAGGAAGGGTAGAGTAGAAGCAGGAAGAAGCAGGAGGTGAGAAGACAGAGTTAGTTATGTAGGGTGGGAGCAAGAGCATTCCCACTGTGATGTTAGATGTGAGTGAAGAGATTTTTTGAAGGTAGAGTGGTTAATGGTGGTGCGAATGGATGGTGGTAGGGAGTTCCAGTGTCGAGCTAGGCTGAAGGATAGAAGGTTTTTGCCTGGGGATGTGTAGGTTTATGCACTTCTAGTAGGTTTTGATTGTTTGACCTTAATACTCTATTGGGTTGGTGCATTTTAAAGGCTGATGAAAGGGATGGACAGAGGGAGGGTTGAGAATAAGCTTATGGGCTAGAGTTAGTTGGGTGTAGGTTAGTTGATTTGGAAGTTCTAGCCATTGAAGTTTCTGGAGGGATGAACAATGATGGGTGGAGGACTTATGGCTAGTGGCGAATTTTGCGATTTTGTTATAGCAGCAGGAAAGCTGTTTTTAAAGAGGACTGAAGATTAGTTAGAGTGGTGCACCATAGAGAAGGGAGGGGATAAGGAAGGAAGTAGAGAGAGTGATTTTAGTGGCAGGAGTGAGGTAGGGATTCTGTCTGTAAAGCATGCCTAGTTTTTGATGGGTTTTTTTGATATTTAGTTGTAGGTGGGAGTTAAATTTAAGTTGGTTGTCAATTTGGACCCCAAGTAACTTAGTCTGTGACACTATTTCTAGAGGTGAGTTGTTTTGACTAGTGATTGAGAATGTATTCATATCAAAAGGAGTAACTTTAGAAGGAGTAAATATCATTAGTTTGGTCTTGGAAGCATTAAGAGCTAGATGGTTACTTAGCATCCATTGCTCAGTGGTAGAGAAGGCATCTTGAGTTAGTTTTTGAAGTTTAGCAATAGAAGTGGCAGAACAGATGATTGTTGAATCATCTGCGTATTGGATGATGTTTGAGAGTGGGATAGATTTGTGGAAATTGTTTATAAATATATTAAAGAGAAGGGGACCCAGTATGGAGCCTTGTGGAACTCCTGTAGGAGTCCTAAGAAATGAAGAGGTGGCTTTCTTCCATTTTACTGCTTGGTTCCTGTTAGATAGGTAGCTAGAGAACCAGTTCAAGGAGGAGGGAGATAGATTAAGTTCAGAGAGCTTAGCTAAAAGCAGGCTATGTGATATAGTATCAAAGGCTTTAGAGAGGTCAAGAAGTAGGGTAGAAACAAATTGGCCAGAATCTCGAGCTTTATTTACAATTTCAAGGAAGGAGAGGAGGGCTGTCATGGTGCTATGGTTTGGTCTGAATCCATGTTGTGTGGGAGTTATAAGGTGATTATCTAGGA